>NC_140372.1:1712500-1760000 GCF_054491055.1 Hypomesus nipponensis
TTCATTGTCTCCTTATTCCTATCAAAGTCAATGTTCAGCCTATAGGCTATGTTCATTTGCTAAGTCACATTTCAGATCGGTTATAGAGAGTGAAATATTTAGGTGTACCCTAACCAGCAGACAACAAATTCAACCCGCGGCAACACTTCAAAAGTAGCCCAATTCCGCGGGAAAACCGCGAACCCGGCAAAACTGGATCTGGGTCTTCCTCCAACTAGCAACTCAATTTGTTCTGAGGTAAAGTCCGGTCAGAGCCTGTTAAGAATATATAAAAAATAGACATTCTCTAGTTCGGTCATTCTGAAATCGTCTACTTTTTCCTGTAAAAGCAAACTGTTTCACCTTTGGCCTAGTTCAGACAAAATCTGAATTTCCGCAATCTGAATTTCAAGAATCCGAATTTTAGAAACGTGTATTTTTAGATCAAAATAATTCAGTTTGATTAAATTCGGCATACAAATAATTCATATATTATATATTCAACGGAAAAATATTTCAGTTGAGTTCATGAAATTTGACACAAATATTTCAGATCTTTCATATTCAAATTCAGATACTTTTGTCAGCTTTCTAGCTCCATACCTGTTCCCTATACCGTGTGAGACAATGTTTAAGCCTAAGCAAACTTCTAAGTTCATAAAACTTAACTTTAATTAGCCCAATATATAATTTTAATAGACACAATTTATTCTATAAGACATGCATCCTTTATAGAGTTGTACAAACATTGTTTCTATTGCTATATTCACTAGTGAACAGTGCGTGCGATGCATTCGGTGATTAAGATGCCACAAATATTAATAACTGGAATTATAGATAGTGCCGTACCCTAATGCAGCTGGTGATGACAGTTCATGATTGTAATGTATTATAAATTATTTAAGAATAGCACCGACACACGCTTCACAGCGCAGTAGAGATTGCGTGTGTGCGTCCTTGAGAACTGTAAGTTGTATAACTTATGTTGTCAGTTCAGTTGAGCCTGTTATTATATTAGTCTATAGTTCTTGCAAATTTAAATGAAGTTAACTGGTGATATTCGTTTGTATTCTTCCCCTGCTAGCGAAATTGCACGTCTGTTGATTAGGTAGCGATTGCTGCCGTTGCTCACGTTTGTATTTTAGGTGCATTATTATGCTGAAGTAGTTTTAATTAATAAATAATGGGTATATTGCTATTTGCTACAGAATGCTTAGCCTATCAAGATCAAAGGAAGCAGACAGTGTATAGTGCAGACAGTGGGGGGGGGGGGGGGGGGGGGGGCACTCAAATCCTAGAAAAAACACTGGAGTCTATTATGAATGATTATGAGTTTTACGTGCAGTGTACATCGATTGGAAATAATCAAAATGGCCTTTGTTCTGTTAATTAAAACACATATTTGAAAGGTATTAGACTGGTAAAAGGCCAGGCCATGCTGTTATGATTAATTGCAAACGTGGTTTTAAAGCACAATACTGTTCTCCTGAAATCCTCCATTAAAATTACACAAGGCCCACTAGGATAGGAAAATCAAACGCGTGTGTGTGTCCAGGTGCGGGGAAGTCCCTGGTGGGAGTGACGGCAGCATGCACGGTGAGGAAGCGCTGCCTGGTTCTGGGAAACTCTTCTGTATCAGTGGAGCAGTGGAAGTCCCAGTTCAAGATGTGGTCCACCATCGACGACTCCCAGATCTGTCGCTTCACCTCCGACGCCAAGGTAGCCCCTGGAACATACATATACTCACCCTCTGGGAGATCATTTTAAACATCCTCTGGGGTGTACAACAATAATTGTTTTTGTATGTCGCTGTGGATAAAATCAACCTGCTAAGTGAGTGAATAGTAAGTGTGAGTACAGTCTGGGTACTGGATATCCCTGTGACAGGACAAGCCCATCGGCTGCTCTGTAGCCATCAGCACCTACTCCATGCTGGGTCACACCACCAAGCGCTCCTGGGAGGCAGAGAGGGTCATGGAGTGGATGAGGAGCCAGGAGTGGGGCCTCATTATCCTGGATGAGGTTCACACCATCCCCGGTGAGCTCACGTCATCCATCCTGCCTTACTTTCTGTCATCCTCCCTGCTCCAACCTCCCGTTTTTTTGAATCGGCTGTGTCGGAGTAGGGAAGCACCTAGACCAGACACACCCAAACAGACGCTTGCTCATCTTGTCCTCAGCCAAGATGTTCCGGCGTGTTCTGACCATCGTCCAGGCCCATTGCAAGTTGGGCCTCACTGCCACGCTGGTCAGGGAGGACGACAAGATCGTGGACCTGAACTTTCTGATTGGACCCAAGCTGTTCGAGGCCAACTGGATGGAGCTGCAGAACAACGGCTACATCGCCAAGGTCCAGTGTGCAGAGGTGCTTAGCTAAGGTCCAATGTGCAGAGGTGCTTAGCTAAGGTCCAGTGTGCAGAGGTGCTTAGCTAAGGTCCAGTGTGCAGAGGTGCTTAGCTAAGGTCCAGTGTGCAGAGGTGCTTAGCTAAGGTCCAGTGTGCAGAGGTGCTTAGCTAAGGTCCAGTGTGCAGAGGTGCTTAGCTAAGGTCCAGTGTGCAGAGGTGCTTAGCTAAGGTCCAGTGTGCAGAGGTGCTTAGCTAAGGTCCAGTGTGCAGAGGTGCTTAGCTAAGGTCCAGTGTGCAGAGGTGCTTAGCTAAGGTCCAGTGTGCAGAGGTGCTTAGCTAAGGTCCAGTGTGCAGAGGTGCTTAGCTAAGGTCCAGTGTGCAGAGGTGCATTCAACGTGTCGTAAGATGGAATAGAGCTTCCCTCCTGGCAGCCTCCCTGTAGGGCCTGACCACAGCAGCCTGGGTTTGAATCTGGCCATGGCTCTTCACTGCATGTCTTCCCCTCTCTCTCTCTCTCTCTCTCTCTCTCTCTGTCTCTCTCTCTCTCTCTCTCTCTCTCCTCCTGCCTTTCCTGTCACACTTCACCTAAATACTGTCCAGTAAAGCATGACAAATACCCCCAAATATATCTTTAACACGTTAATGAGCAAATATGTGATAGTTCGAATGTGGATTCCACAGTGTAACATCACAAATATGTGATGTGAACATTCCAATTGAATATTTTCTGACAAAAACTAGGTGACAACTGCTTTTGGATGGCTTCAGAATGTATTAATTAGAAGGCTAACAAGTAAGAATAACAATGGTTTAATGCTAGGTAACTTAGCCCGGAAGCTGACTAAGCTAGCTACCGTTTTGAAAAAAATTACTTGGCTGTGGGGACCTTCGGAAATATTTGGAACTCACTCATTAAAAAAAATGGACTGTATGCGATGTTAGCTGTGGTGACAGCTTCTGGTGTGTCCCACCGCCCTCTACCTGCTGCCAGGTGTGGTGTCCCATGTCTCCAGAGTTCTACCGCGAGTACGTGGCCATCAAGACGAGGAAGCGCATGCTGCTGTACACCATGAACCCCAACAAGTTCCGCGCCTGCCAGTTCCTCATCCGCTTCCACGAGCGCCGCAACGACAAGATCATGGTGTTCGCTGACAACGTGTTTGCTCTGAAGGAGTACGCAGTCCGCCTCAACAAGTACGCTGCCGCTCCGCTAGTCGTCACTCAGACCAGAGACCCCTGTTGCTTCCCCTCAGACCCCCTGTTGCTTCCCCTCAGACCCCCTGTTGCTTCCCCTCAGACCCCCTGTTGCTTCCCCTCAGACCCCCTGTTGCTTCCCCTCAGACCCCCTGTTGCTTCCCCTCAGACCCCCTGTTGCTTCCCCTCAGACCCCCTGTTGCTTCCCCTCAGACCCCCTGTTGCTTCCCCTCAGACCCCCTGTTGCTTCCCCTCAGACCCCCTGTTGCTTCCCCTCAGACCCCCTGTTGCTTCCCCTCAGACCCCCTGTTGCTTCCCCTCAGACCCCCTGTTGCTTCCCCTCAGACCCCCTGTTGCTTCCCCTCAGACCCCCTGTTGCTTCCCCTCAGACCCCCTGTTGCTTCCCCTCAGACCCCCTGTTGCTTCCCCTCAGACCCCCTGTTGCTTCCCCTCAGACCCCCTGTTGCTTCCCCTCAGACCCGCTGTTGCTTCCCCTCAGACCCCCTGTTGCTTCCCCTCAGACCCCCTGTTGCTTCCCCTCAGACCCCCTGTTGCTTCCCCTCAGACCCCCTGTTGCTTCCCCTCAGACCCCCTGTTGCTTCCCCTCAGACCCCCTGTTGCTTCCCCTCAGACCCCCTGTTGCTTCCCCTCAGACCCCCTGTTGCTTCCCCTCAGACCCGCTGTTGCAACTTGTTGTCTTGTTTACTGCTAATCCTACTTCCTGTTTTGCGCTGAAGAAACAGGTGTCTTTGTGTAAGGTTAAATTCCCACTCCTGTCGTTTTGACTTTGGTTACGGTGCCTGTGAAGTGGACCGGTATGTCCGTGTACATGAAGCAGTTGTGTCCTTTAAAACAGCCCTTCCTCCTTCCTGTTCTTCACCTTCATCCCTCCTTCTCTTGTCTTTCCATACATCCCGTCTGCCATACCTCCCTCTCTCTCTCTCTCTCTCTCTCTCTCTCTCTCTCTCTCTCTCTCTCTCTCTCTCTCTCTCTCTCTCTCTCTCTCTCTCTCTCTCTCTCTCTCTCTCTCTCTCTCTCTCTCTCTCTCTCTCTCTCTCTTCCTCCTTCTCCATACCTCTCTCTCTCTCTCTCTCTTCCTCCTTCTCCATACCTCTCTCTCTCTCTCTCTCTCTCTCTCCTCCTTCTCCATACCTCTCTCTCTCTCTCTCTCTCTCTCTCTCTCTCTCTCTTCTCCTTCTCCATACCTCTCTCTCTCTCCCCCTCCATACCTCCCACTCTCTCCCTCCCTCCATACCTCTCTCTCTGTCTCCATATCTCCCTCTCCAGACCCTACATCTATGGGCCGACATCCCAGGGAGAGCGTATGCAGATCCTGCAGAACTTCAAACACAACCCAAAGATCAACACCATCTTCATCTCCAAGGTAATCTGCCTCGTTGACCTAAAATGATGAAACGAGGCAGAAAATTGCTTGATTAATTAACAGAACAAAGACCATTTTGATTATTTCCAATCGAAGTACACTGCACGTAAAACTCATAGACTCCAGTGTTTTTTCTAGGATTTGAGTGCCCCCCCCCCCCCCCACTGTCTGCACTATACACTGTCTGCTTCCTTTGATCTTGGTAGGCTAAGCATTCTGTAGCAAATAGCAATATACCCATTATTTATTAATTAAAACTACTTAAGCACAATAATGCACCTAAAATACAAACGTGAGCAACGGCAGTACTCGCTACCGAGTCAACTTGCATAAATTTGCAAGAACTATAGACAAATACAATAACAGGCTTAATAAAAACAATCGTTATTGCTCCCTTTGGGGACCATAACACGAATACCAGCAAGACTCTAGGGCTGTTTTGCCAGTGATGTTTGAATGTTGCCACTAAACAGCATAATATTCTTAATCATTTCTTAATTTATTTATTTTTTGTTGGCAATTTGGACTTGTTTCCTCTGTTAGTAGTTAGGAGATCAGAAAGGATTTCCTGGAAGCTCACACTTAGTTTTTCATATACGGTTCAGGCGAGGCAAGTGCGCACCTTCACATTTCTATGGTCTTATTTGCTTAAGTATTCTGAGAAAGAAAGTTATCAGGTTTTAATTGGGTCCCGGTTTGAAGGGAGTGTGTTCTGTTTGGAATGAGAAGGCTGTTCATAGACTGAGTGAACTGAGTGAACTGAAGCTGGATGCTGTTATGTCCTTTTCACTCAGCTGTTTAAGGTCAAAGTACTTGGGGAATGTTTTATCACAAGCTTTGTATTTTTGGGGCAAAGTCCCCAGTTTGAATAAGTACATGAAAGGAACATGTGGGACATTGCTGTGGGTGCAGTTTGTATATTTCTCTGGTAAGGTTTTTAGATTTCTCAAGAAATAGTGAAATAATAATGATGTAAAGTATAAAATTGGACGTTAATATCCCTGGTGGGTGAGAGGTCTGAGATTTTGTAAGGATAGGCGCGCTCTACTTCCAAAATAAAGGCGATTTAGGGTGCGAGTGAAAAAGACTAACTTAAAGTAGAAAAAAACGCACTCTCAAGCTTGTCTCATTGCTTATTTTGACCAGTTTATTCACAGACGCGTTTCGTCCTTAGCACACTGACAATGACTGATGGAATAAACTGGTCAAAATAAGCAATGAGACAAGCTTGAGTGCGGTATTTCTACTTTAAGTTGAAAGGTCTGAGAGCCACTGTTACGAACAGTAAAGGAACTACACATACACTGTCACCGTGGTGACGACCCTGCACACTGTCACCGTGGTGACGACCCTGCACACTGTCACCGTGGTGACGACCCCGCACACTGTCACCGTGGTGACGACCCTGCACACTGTCACCGTGGTGACGACCCTGCCCTCTCTGTCCCAGGTGGGTGACACCTCCTTCGACCTCCCGGAGGCCAACGTCCTCATCCAGATCTCCTCCCACGGGGGCTCCCGCCGGCAGGAGGCCCAGAGGCTGGGCCGCGTCCTCAGAGCCAAGAAAGGTGACCCCACCCCGCAGGACACTGGACCAGCAGCGTCCTAGACAAACCTAGAATAACAACTCTTAGAACATACACAAGTCCTAACGAGTTGCTTTTCCCATCAACAATATATTATATGAATAAAGTTTGAAGAATTGAATGATAATTTAACGTACAGCTAAGAAATAACCTAAACTAATTAAGTAATCCTATGTATACATTTACATAATGTCAAGGGAATTAGGGGTGGGTTAAAAAATCGATTCACACTCGAATTGCGATTCAGTCTTGTAGCGATTCACAAATTTAGAATGTATTTATTTATTTTGAATCGTGACCCCAACAATCGATTGTAATCTAATCGTGAGGTACCAAAAGATCACTTTCCTTTCATTTGACTATCTCTCTCTTCTCACACACACACACCCTCGGTTCCTGTGTAGGGATGGTGGCAGAGGAATACAACGCCTACTTCTACTCTCTGGTCTCTCAGGACACCCAGGAAATGGCCTACTCCACTAAGAGACAGAGGTTCCTAGTGGACCAGGGATACAGCTTCAAGGTACACACACACAAACACACACCTATCCAAGCCCCTGTGCTCTCTCCTAGCTGCTCAGCCCCCATACTCGACAGCCTCCTAAGATGTTCACCAGAGACTCAAATGAACGACCTACACACATCAAAGCAACACAGTCAGACTCCCTGCTATTTCAGGCTTAGCTTTTGGATCTGAAGGCTTTTGGCTTCAAGCCCCATTCAGTCCCTCCAGTCTACCTCTCCCCATCCCCACCTCCCTTCCCCCAACACCAACCCTGATCAGCCCCCTCCCCCTGCAGTTAGCACATCTGTCTGTTCCGAGGTGAGAAGCTCTCTCCTGCTCAGACTCTCTGGTGTTTCACCTCCCGCCCAGTGATTCACACACTCTCACTCAGGAGAGACACTGGCCTCACTCAGGAGAGACACTGGCCTCACAAAGACTTCTGTCGTTGTTTTGTTTTGCTTGATTCACATTCAAGTAGTTGTGAGGTAACTGTGGTCTCTGCTCCCTGGGGACTCCAGGTCATAACCAAGATGGCGGGCATGGAGGAGGATGACCTGATGTTCTCCTCCAGAGAGGAGCAGTACCAGCTGCTGCAGAAGGTTCTAGCTGCGTCCGATCTGGATGCCGAGGAGGAGGTGGTGATGGGGGAGCTGGGAGGAAGACCTCAGGTACCCTGCTTGGTATACTGCTGCGTGTGTGTGTGTGTGTGAGTCTTATCCTCAAACAGCCCTGGCTTTCTTTGCCAAGCAACTTACAATTAGTAGTACTCAGATGAAGGGCCCCCTTTTTTTCTTCTAAGAAAACATCAAATCCTTGAGCAATAGCATGTACCGACGTCTTAAATCTCTGGCTTGGTGGTTTTGTTGTTAATCCAGTGAGTTACTTACAGCGCTGACCTTGAGAGCTGAGGACAAGCTCTGTGTCCAATATTTAGTTGTTTCAAATAGTTTATCTCTTTGTCCATCCCTCTTTCATCCCTCCATATCTCTCATCATCCCTCCTTCTCTCCATCCCTCTGTCTCCAGTTCTCCAGGCGAGCCGGCACGATGGGCTCCATGTCTGGAGCTGATGATGCCTTCTACATGGAGTACAGCCGCAGCAGCCGGGCCTCCCTGGGCAAGAACATCCACCCGCTCTTCAAACGCTTCCGCAAGTAGACGGCTCCACTGCGGGGCGTGGCTCTGCAGGGAGGCGTGGCTCCGCAGGGGGCGTGGCTCCACAGGGGGCGTGGCTCCACAGGGGGCGTGGCTCTGCAGGGGTTGCAAGGATGGCGAGCACACTGGGAGAGGAACCCAACACGGAGCTGATGATGATGATGATGATGATGATGGGATGATGATGATGGTGATGGTGGTGGAGGAGAGGTTGAAGGATGAAGAAGTGATGGAGGCCTGCAGTCAGTCTGTCCTCTGAGTGTACGTCCAGGAGGACAGGCGTTGGAGCAGGATCCTCCCCAGCGTTTGGCCCTGCTACCCTGAGTCCTCTCAGTGGACACAGGGCTGGGGCCGCCACTTGAATGACATCTGTTATAATCTGGCTTCATATGGAACTCTTCCCCCCCCCCCCCCCAATGGTGCAGACTTTTGGGTAACTGCCAAAGCAAAATGCATTCCGGGCCCATCTTGCAGACGGCTGGAAACCAGCCTGTCGAGTCCCACCTAAATTGGTTTTGTTGATAAGTTATTTCATGCTGTGTTCATGTATTAGGTTTAATCACCCAGAAACTGTTTTTGTTACAAATATAACAATTAAAAATGTTCTCTGTTACTTTTTACAGTAAAAACAAGTTGTTTATAGTTTGTGTCCTGAACGGACCTGCAATTTCTGTTTTTTTCTGGACCCCAAATTGAAAATTGTTAATAAAACAGGAAAAAAGTCATACTTTTTGTTGTTTAAAGACTCTTTAATAAATAGATTTCACTGGTGCAGGGCTGTTTGAGGGATCCACAGATAAACCAATCATCAGTCACCTTCCATGTAGTTAACCTTTCTGTCTGAGGAGAGGAAAGGAAGAGAGAGTAGATGGCTGTTTCTCAGCGGTTAGAGTGTTTGCAGATCAATAGGTTGCAGGTTCAACTCTCTATATTGCTTTTGGATAAAAGTGTCTCCTAAATGAATACATCATTATTTTCTTCCCAATATCTCCCATTTCCCCTTAGGTGAAGCGTAGCTCTCCCCCTCCCCACCTCCCTTCCCCCAACACCAACCCTGATCCACCCCCTCCCTCTGCAGTTAGCACATCTGTCTGCTCCGAGGTGAGAAGCTCTCTCCTGCTCAGACTCTCTGGTGTTTCACCTCCCGCCCAGTGATTCACACACTCTCACTCAGGAGAGACACTGGCCTCACAAAGACTTCTGTCCCTGTCGTTGTTTGTTTGTTTTGATGACCTGATGTTCTCCAGAGGAACAGTACCAGCTGCTGCAGAAGGTTCTAGCTGCGTCTTATCTGGATGCCGAGGAGGAGGTGGTGATGGGGGAGCTGGGAGGAAGACCTCAGGTAACCTGCTTGGTATACTGCTGCGTGTGTGTGTGTGTGTGAGTCTTATCCTCAAACAGCCCTGGCTTTCTTTGCCAAGCAACTTACAATTAGTAGTACTCAGATGAAGGGCCCCCTTTTTTTCTTCTTAGAAAACATCAAATCCTTAAGCAATAGCATGTACCGACGTCTTAAATCTCTGGCTTGGTGGTTTTGTTGTTAATCCAGTGAGTTACTTACAGCGCTGACCTTGAGAGCTGAGGACAAGCTCTGTGTCCAATAATTAGTTATTTCAAATAGTTTATCTCTTTTTCCATCCCTCTTTCATCCCTCCATATCTCTCATCATCCCTCCATCCCTCTGTCTCCAGTTCTCCAGGCGAGCCGGCACGATGGGCTCCATGTCTGGAGCTGATGATGCCTTCTACATGGAGTACAGCCGCAGCAGCCGGGCCTCCCTGGGCAAGAACATCCACCCGCTCTTCAAACGCTTCCATGTAGTTGACCGTGCTGTCTGAGGAGAGTAGAGGAGGGAGGAGGAGAGGGGAGAGGAGAGAGTAGATGGCTGTTGCTCAGTGGTTAGAGTGTTTGCAGATCAATAGGTTGCAGGTTCAATATATTGCTTTTGGATAAAAGTGTCTGCTAAATGAATACATTATCATTATCTTTCCCAATATCTACTTTTTCCCCTGAAGTGAAGCGTAGCTCTCCATACCCCCAACCCCTTTTTCCCCCAACCCCAATGTCAACCCTCCCTCCTCCTCCACTTAGCACATCTCTCTGTTCCGTCTCCTGCTCAGACACCCTGGTGTTTCATAGCACATCTCTCTGGTCCGTCTCCTGCTCAGACTCACACAAAACAACTTTAACGAGTGATTGTAGAGTGTTTGCAGATCAATAGGTTGTGGGTTCAACCCTCTATATTGCTTTTGGATAAAAGTGTCTGCTAAATGAATACATAATAATTATTTCTTGCCAATATCCCCCTTTTCTCCTGAAGTGAAGCGTAACGCCTGATATTTGAGTGTCAGTTCTGCTCTGCAGTGTGAGGAGGGGAGGGTGCTGCTCAGAGCTTCTTGGAAACATTTGGAACATGCTGGGAGAGCTTTACAACACTGAGAAAAGACAAACTGGGGATTTGATTTAAGTTGAACAGCTTCAGTCCAGTTAGAATGATCCATACTTGCGCGTACGCACGTAAACACCTTTGCATTTCTGCAAATTTACACACACACACGAACAAACACACACCCAAATACACTCTCAGACAGTCACAGACAGACACACACAGACTCTTATCCTCTTGAAGACCTTCCATTCAAGATGTCCGCCACTCGGAGGCGATGGCTGAGCGTGGGAAAGAATTCAAACCCCCGTCCTGAAACCCAGAGGACCAGCTGCCCCCCTCCTGCCCCCCTCCTGCCCCCCTCCTGCCCCCCTCCTGACCCCCTCCTGCCCCCCTCCTGCCCCCCTCCTGCCCCCCTCCTGCCCCCCTCCTGCCCCCTGCCACTATTAATCCCAGTCTCCATTAACAGCAGCACTGAGGTAAAAAAGAAAAAAAAATCTATGAAATGAAGGAAAACATTCTCACTGGTTCCTCAGGAGACGTACGAAGGGTTGGCAGCCCATTGGAGAAGAGCGAGAGTGACTGTCTTACACTATCTGGAACACCAGCTGTGTGTAAATAAACATTCTCAAAAAAACTTTCATGAGACAGGATTGTTTTTCTTTTTGTCATCTGTAATATTATAGTAAAGTCATTGCACTGTTCTTTTTCTCTAACCACCACTAGATCATCTGCTGTTCTGTATTCAGTCAAGACACTCACGTATTGATTCAACCAGTAATTGTAATGGAAGTAAATTTGCCTTTGGTGGAGTGGTTGTATCTAACAGGGAGCTCCTTGGCTTGGAGCAGCAAGCATAGTGCATAGCACATAGCACAGTACACACAACAGCCAGCAGGGAACATATGATGTTGATCTCCCAGTGGACAGGAAATCAAACCAGACTTATATAACTCTTAGAAAGGCTTCACAAAAACCCACATTGATCAGCATTGATAAGCAACCCAACCCTCAGAAGAAAAGGAAACTCCCTCAAACCTTTTGAGGGACATCCGCTGTGGTGTGGGGGGCTGAAGTGGTCAGCACCTGCCTGGTCCGTCGGTCTGCCAACGTTGACCTGGTCGCCAGTGGACATTGATATGTGACAGTGCCTGTGATGCTGCACTGCCTGTGATGCTGCGCTGATCACAGTCCCCAGCCCTGTGGCTACCTCTGCTTAAACTGACATCTACCAACTGACCCAAGTTGACCACTGTATTTTGGCATTTCAACACACATTGACACTTCTCTGTTGTATGACTATGTTTAGCCTGTGTTCTGCTACTCTCTTTCACCAACCGTCTCTGGAGGAGGGGATCCCTCAGTGAATTGCTTCTCCCAAGGTTTCTTCCAATTTTTTCTCCTGTAGTAAGTTTTTCTGGGAGGTTTTCCTTGTCTTCCTTGAGGGTTGAGGTTGGTTGAGGGGCTGTTCTATGGGTGTATGTGAAGCCCTCTGTGACATTGCTTGTAACAATGTAACATTGCTTGTAACAATGTAACATTGCTTGTAACATTTTTATTTGATTTGGGAATACTGGTGTGTGTGTGTGTGTGTATGTGTGGTGTGTTTGTGTGGGAATTGAGGTTGGGTCTGTCCCCATTTCTTTCCCCACTTCACTTCACTTTTGATATACTTTTAAGAAGTATGTTTGGAAACAGAAAATGGTATACATTTCTTCTGGAGTAGGATGTACGTTTTCTATTATTATACAGCAAAAACAGTCAAAATAATTGTAAAGTACATTACAGGTTACATTTTTTAGATCCATCTCATTCAAATTATTCATGTCTATGAAAATATATTATGCATTGCACATTGAATCTTTTTTGGTACTGAAGCTGTAACCTTAATTACTGCCAACACATTGTGAAACCCTATAATCTTATACTAATAATTATCAATTGGAGTATTAATGAAAAAAACTAAAAAGCTCCTTGAGAAAGAAGCAGACAGAAGGGTTGAATTATGCATTTGAAGGTTATACTGTCAAACTGACTGAAGAACGAACTTCTTCTTGGGGGGGTACAGTTTGTATGATTTGGTAATTTATTATCACACTAGTATTTAATTATCACAGCAAACGATTACACTGCACTAAACTGTAAGTGTAAATGTAAAGTGAAAATAACAAAACCAGTCAGTATGATGACTTGAGCGAATATCATTCACGTCCTACTAAAACAGCGGCCACGCGAAAGGGGATGAGGAAACTGTTTCTTCTACTAAAAAACACAATGCGGGTCACGTGAAAAAATTATCCAAAGACTTGTAGAAAGACCGAGTCTGGAAATGAACGAATCGTTTGTTTCCTCTAGCTACCAGTACAGAGCCTATGCAGGTAACGTGAAAAATGATCCAAAGACTTGTAGAAAGACCGACTGTTTCCTCTAGCTACCAGTACAGAGCCTATGCAGGTCACGTGAAAAATTATCCAAAGACTCGTAGCTTACCCGAAGACCGAGTCGGGCTACTTCGCAGTATTCAAAAGTAAACCTTGAAATACACTATAAGTGTACTAAATGACCTAAAAATTGGGCCAATTCAGTTTAGGCCTACTTAGTACAAAAATAGTATTTACATAAGTACACTGATGGTATACTTTAAGTAAAATGATAATAGTATACTTTTTATACTAATTATACATAAAAAATTAACTTGAAGTTGACTTATTTTTTGTAAGGGTTGGCAGACCACCTTGCTGTAGCTTAACTGTTTTGCTGTAGGTAATTACGCATTCTCGGAAAACCTTTTCACCAGTTTGTATCAAAAGGTTATCGAGGGTATTGAACCGTGTGTGTGTGTGTGTATGGGGTGCAAACTCGTGCCATGTGCTGTGAAAATAGTGTTTTTTTGGGATTTTCTGACTTACGTGATTTCGGTGATGTAACACCATTTTAGGCACGTTGTTCTAGCCTCCCTAACAAGTGAGTTTCTTGAGGGAAACGCCCACAACCATCTGTATAAAGATCACTGGTCTCCCTCCCCAAATATCAACATCCAATCCCTAAGCAGGCTTCAAATTGCAAAAGCAGGCAAAGGCTGAACGGACCACCTTGCAGAACCGTTGGTGCTCCAGAACTACGACAGCAGTCTCGTGCATTGAGCATTCAGAGCGCAAAGCAGCCGTGAACGCCGCAACTTCACCGGGAAACCTTTTGAACAAGTTAAATTTTCAACTTTAAACAAAAACCTGCACAATGGCTCTCCAGAATAAAATTGCGCATCTTTTCTGCAAGAGCCTTCAAACTGAAATGCTGAAAATGCAGTTATCAGTTGTGGGGCGGGGGCTGCACAAGTCTGCAGCCAGCGAGTCCATGCCAATGACCTCTGCGGGTGAGCAGGCTCTACCGGACGGTTTGATTACACCGACGCCGTTGGAGATTGGAAAGGAGGCGGCTGGAATCAAGAGTCTGAAGGAGATGCCGGGTCCAAGTGCCATTGGCAATCTCGTTGAGTTTTTCTACCGCGATGGATTCAGCAGAATCCATGAAATTCAGGTCAGTCTTTTTTTCTTGCATTTTACAGTCAAACTCCGTGTACTGTATTTAGATTCAGGTATGGCCCACTGGTATTAGGCTACTGTGACCAGGAAAATACACAATCTCGATTTTGGGTAAATTAAGGCAGCTTTTAAAGATACCATATCGCAGATCTGTATTTGGACACAGTTCAAAGTTGACGTTTGCTGATGAATCACGTAACAATGAAAAGATCCAATCTAGATTTTTGGGAGACTATAGTAGGCTACTTTGAAAGGAGCGGGACCCACTATATTTGTTTGACATGCAACAACAACAGAGAGACTGATGTTTCTTACTTTTCTCTAAAGCAAGGAGTGACTTACTATTCATGCATAGATCTACATTGCACTTTCCTGTTATTTTCACCCAAATATATTAGCTTCAAATTATACGACTCAAAACATGAGCTACATTGTAAAATGTAAAAAAAACTAATGGCATATGAGTGTGCTTTTCTTAATTCCTAAAACATTATTTATTGAGAAACATTCATAGCCTTCCTACCTGGGTGGTCAGAGCATTTTCACTGCATTGTTCATCGCAAAAACCCTCCTTCTTGATAAGCACATTATCTTATCATATTTTAATCTCCAGCTGACTTTAACCTTTCCCTGTCTGCCTGTCCTTCTGTCCTCAGATGGAGCACTCCCAGAAGTATGGGAAGATCTTCAAGTCCCGCTTCGGGCCCCAGCTGGTGGTGTCGGTGGCGGGGCGTGACCTGGTGGCCCAGGCCCTCAGGGCAGAGGGAGTAGCCCCTCAGAGGGCAAACATGGAGTCCTGGAAGGAGTACCGCGACATGAGGGGTCGTTCCACCGGCCTGATCTCAGCGTGAGTGTCATCTGATCCCCCCTCGTCCTGTACTCAACCCCCCTCCTAACCCCACACCCCTCGTCCTGTACTCAACCCCCCTCCTAACCCCACACCCCTCATCCTGTACTCAACCCCCCTCCTAACCCCACACCCCTCATCCTGTACTCAACCCCCCTCCTAACCCCACACCCCTCATCCTGTACTCAACCCCCCTCCTAACCCCACACCCCTCGTCCTGTACTCAACCCCCCTCCTAACCCCACACCCCTCATCCTGTACTCAACCCCCCTCCTAACCCCACACCCCTCATCCTGTACTCAACCCCCCTCCTAACCCCACACCCCTCGTCCTGTACTCAACCCCCCTCCTAACCCCACACCCCTCGTCCTGTACTCAACCCCCCTCCTAACCCCACACCCCTCATCCTGTACTCAACCCCCCTCCTAACCCCACACCCCTCGTCCTGTACTCAACCCCCCTCCTAACCCCACACCCCTCATCCTGTACTCAACCCCCCTCCTAACCCCACACCCCTCATCCTGTACTCAACCCCCCTCCTAACCCCACACCCCTCGTCCTGTACTCAACCCCCCTCCTAACCCCACACCCCTCATCCTGTACTCAACCCCCCTCCTAACCCCACACCCCTCATCCTGTACTCAACCCCCCTCCTAACCCCACACCCCTCGACCCCAATCATCTGGTGTGTCGACAGCGACGGGAAGGCTTAGTTAACAAGTGTGACCTGTGACCTGTCTGTGAAAGACAGATCCACCCTAGCCAGCAGTGGTTGGGGGGGGGGGGATTGGTGGTGGTGGTGGGTCACATGACGAGGAGAAGGGAGTAGCCTCTAACACTGACTCCTCCCCTCTGTCTGAACAGCGAGGGCGATGATTGGCTGAAGATGAGGAGCGTGCTCAGGCAGCTGATCATGCGGCCGCGGGACGTGGCTGCGTTCAGCGATGACGTGAACGAGGTGGTGAGCGACTTGGTGACCAGGGTGCGCACCCTCCGAGGCCAGCAGGCAGACGGCAGCACCGTCCTCAACATCAACGACATGTTCTTCAAGTACGCCATGGAAGGTAGGACCACCCCGTCCTCCCTGGCCCCGGGAGATAGGACGCTCTGTCAGAATAAGAAAGGCTTTAATCTTATATCCATCCTACAAATTTACTGTATCTCATGTCTGTACTATAAATCTATATTCAGTAGATCTCATACATATTCTACATATCTAGATATATATAAATGCGGTGTTAGATGCGGAATGTAAATGAACCCCCTCCCCCCTCCCTCAGGTGTGGCAGCCATCTTGTACGAGTGTCGCCTGGGTTGCCTGGAGAACGAGATCCCCAAGAAGAGCCAGGACTACATCACCGCTCTGCACCTGATGTTCAGCTCCTTCAAGACCACCATGTACGCTGGAGCCATCCCCAAGTGGCTCCGCCCCCTCATCCCCAAACCCTGGGAGGACTTCTGCAGCTCCTGGGACGGCCTCTTCCACTTCAGTGAGTAATCATCCCTTCTTCTTCTGCTGTCCATCTCTGCTACTTCTGCTTCCCTCTCCCTCTCTCCTCTCTCTCCATGTCTGCTACCTCCATCTCTCTCTATCTCTGCTACTTCTGCTTCTCTCTCTCTCTCTCTCTCTCTCTCTCCATGTCTGCTACCTCCATCTCTCTCTATCTCTGCTACTTCTGCTTCTCTCTCCCTCCATCTCTGCTACGAGCACATTTGTCCACTGTACCTACTGCAGGTACTGAAGTATGAAAAGATGAATCCCCCCCCCTCTCTGTGTGTGGGTGAATGGGTGTGTATCTGATAGCTGGTGCCTGAAAGGACTGTAATGAGAGAACCCTTCACTATCAGCCAAACAGAGATCTAATAGCGGGCCCACACAACTTTGTTTCCCCCCCCCCCCCAGGCCAGATCCACGTTGACAGGCGTCTGGCAGACATCAAGGCGCAGGTGTCCAGGGGGGAGGAAGTGAGGGGAGGGCTCCTCACCCACATGCTGCTCACCAGGGAGATGAACCTGGAGGAGATCTACGCCAACATGACTGAGATGCTGCTGGCCGGCGTGGACACGGTATGACCTGGAGCCACGCGTGTGTGCACAGCCTGGAGGGGAGTGGGGAGGAGGTGTGGTCCCAGGAGCTGTGTGTTGCGGAGGGAGGGAGGGACAGGACATGACATGACAGGATATGAATTAAAGTTGGTGTGACACTCAGACAGAGAGTGGGAAGGAGGAAGAGATGTGCTGATGGAAACAGCTCCATCAGGAAGGGAGATAAGGAGAAGGGCAGGAACGAGGCGTGCAGGAAGGTGACTGTGAAAGGTCACCAACAGGGTTTAGGGAGAGGAGTAATTCATCTTACACAGAGAGGGAGGCAAATGCCTCACCAACCACCTTCTGCTGTGGAGAAGGGCTGTGTGATGAGGCAGGGAGGAGGGAGATTGAAGGGTATGACAGGGATAACTTTAAGAAATATGTGGTACCCAAGCAAAGAAAAGTATGCTTAAAGGATACTTATAAAGTTTAAGTACAAACAAATTGTCTATAAGTATGTGAACATAAAACATCTGTAAATTTCAAGGACATTTCCAATTGGGTAGAAAAAGATAAATATGATGACAACTATAATCTCTCATTTTACAAATGTTAAATAGAAATAAGTAAACAATGTTTCTTCTTGGGAAATGTAAGAATTTAAGAAGTAAAACCAACCTTGAGTGTTCCTCCCTCTTGTAGACGTCGTTCACCCTGTCCTGGGCGTCCTACCTGCTGGCACGCCACCCCCTGATCCAGCAGCAGATCTATGAGGAGGTGACCCGGACGCTGGGGGAGGGAACCATTGCCACAGCCGACGACATCTCACGGTTACCTCTCATCAGGGGGCTGGTGAAGGAGACTCTCAGGTACTGTCTGTTTGTCTCTCTCTCTCTCTCCTCATCTCCAAACTGCTTTGAACATGGATTGTTGTGTAACTTGTGTGTGGCTCCTTGGCTGGGGCCCCCCTTTGTTGCAGCAGTAATGTGACAGGCCTGTCTTTGTGTCCTCCACTTAATCTCTCCCTCTCTCTCCCTCTTCTACTCTCTCTTTCTTTGTCTCTGGGAGCAGGCTGTTTCCAGTTCTCCCTGGCAACGGAAGGATTACTCAAGATGACTTGGTGTTGGGTGGTTACTTCATCCCCAAAGGGGTAAGTGTGTGTGTGCGTGTGTGTGTGTGTGTGTGTGTGTGTGTGTGTGTGTGTGTGTGTGTGTGTGTGTGTGTGTGTGTGTGTGTGTGTGTGTGTGTGTGTGTGTGTGTGTGTGTGTGTGTGTGAAGCTGGCTATTGAACAAGCCAAAGAAAAGGAAGACAACTGTAGCCAAAACCATTGTAGCAAAGATGTAACACAACATTGCATTAGTCAAGCTACAGACAACCACACACACACACAGTGACCATTTAAAAAGACTTGGTCCCAAAAACATATCCTATTTTGGTCTCAGCGAGTTCTATAAACAGATTTGTTTCTGGATCTTTCCGTCAGTAAAACCTAAACCCATGATGGTCTCTCCTCTCTCCCTGACCAGACACAGCTGGCTCTGTGCCACTACTCCACCTCTATGGAGGAGGAGAACTTCCCCGGGGCTAATGACTTCCGTCCAGAGCGTTGGATCAGGAAGGACAACACGGACAGGGTGGATAACTTTGGCTCCATCCCCTTCGGCTACGGCATCCGCAGCTGCATCGGGCGAAGGATCGCTGAGCTGGAGATGCACCTGGCCCTCACACGGGTACGGATCAGACACACACACACACACTAGTGCTCACACACACACACGCTAGTGCTCTCACACACACACACATGCTAGTGCTCTCACACACACACACACACACACTAGTGCTCTCACACACCCTAGTGCTCTCACACACACACACACACACACACGCGCTAGTGCTCTCACACACGCTAGTGCTCTCACACACACACACACACACACTAGTGCTCTCACACACACACACACACACATGCTAGTGCTCTCACACACACACACATGCTAGTGCTCTCACACACACACACATGCTAGTGCTCTCACACACACACACATGCTAGTGCTCTCACACACACACACACGCTAGTGCTCTCACACACATTAGCTGTCTGACGTCAGTGTGTCTCCATTTTTTGCAGCTCATCCAGAATTTCCACATTGGGGTGTCGCCTCTCACAGAGGACGTTAAAGCCAAGACCCACGGCCTGCTATGCCCCGGTGCGCCCATCAACCTGCACTTCATTGACAGGACACACTAGGCACCCTGGGTCTTTGGGTTCCAACGTTAATTATGCCTTATTTGTATAGGATACAAACCTGTTCTGTCCAGTAGTGAACATTTGTTTCAACTGGAAAATAGAACCAGGAAAACGTTTTGCCCATCTTTGGCATTTACATGTTCACCACAGTCTTTGAACCAGTATCACATCGTAGGAGTACTGTTGCAATTTGCTGCCTAGGGGAGAATCTTTACTGTTGACGGAAACAAGGCTTTATAGCATCTCTCACCCCTTTAGAACAGTCTGGTACTGTGGATCTAGGAGGGTGGAGGGCACGCTGGGAAGGCTCGATATCTGGGATGTGGTTTGTGGTTGTCCATATACATTGAAGCTGTGGGCCGAGATAATCGTGCACAGCATAATGTGTATTTGATAATCCTTAATCACAGGATTGTGTTTTGGATTGAGACCAACTCTTCCACTCTAGCTCTGTTCTTCCAAATGTGTCATAAATTGACCTAATCTGCTTACTTACTGATTTGTACACGTGGACTTTGTTGTTCAGACTTATTGAGCGCTTTCTTTGCCTAAGGTCACACTGGAGCCCTTGAGGAACAGAAAGTTATGAAGGGCTTGTGGAAGGTTGTGTTTATAGGCTACTAAGGAAAATGTATAAATGTTTGGTTGTGATTTTAGGACAAATTTGGTTTTGTTTCCCATCCACAAATGATTTAGAATTTGATGACAATTTAGCGACAACATTTACAATATATTTGTGTCTCACATCACAATTGTATGATGAAGGACAGTTGTGTATCCATTTTTAAATGTGAATACGTGCGCTCACGGTAATCTGGATTTATTGTAATATGCCTTTCTAGGTTCACATGTTTCTATCTTATTGTTATAGTTACATTTTTATGAAATGCTATTTTTTTATAGAAAGATATTACCTTTTTTTAAAGGAACAACTTTTAAATTAATTGTTCCTTTTTTCCAACATGTTAACTCGATAAGATCGATATAAAAAAACGATACATTTGGGTATATGAGTATTGATCTGACTTGCTGATGGGATGTGGAGAATGTGTACTGTATGAGTGTGAGATGGGAAGTATACAAAGGAACTGTTAACTTTCTACTATGTATTTATGTCCAACATAATACAATATTGTAACATAGGCTACACTTTTTGTTGTAGAGTCTACAGTGAAACTGGAACCAAATAAAGATGATTTGATTATTCTTTATACCTGTGTTTTTAATATTTGAAGCCATTGAGCGGTCATAAACATCCTTTTTATACACATTTCTTTTTTGTCCTTGGGCAGTCATCAACGTCCTTTTTTATAAAATGTTTTGTTTTATGATTTTTTTTTACATAGAGTGGTCATCAAAATCCTTATTCTTGACGAGAAAACATACATATCTTTCAGGGTGGAGACTTGAAAGTGCGGAGAAGAGAAAAGCAGAAATTGTTTCATGACGGCGCAATGATGATGCCCTCTGCTGCTAAATCCGATACATACAAACCACTTAAACTAGCCTGCCTCCCCATTGTTCAAAACCATTTGCAAATCCCATGTTTTTCATTTAAGTATTTATAGAATATATATATATATATATATATATATATATATATATATACATATATATATATATATATATACATATATATATATTTACCGTATGAACGATAGCAAAACCTCAAATGACAGAAATCTTAAGAATCTTACGTGAACACGGACCGGAAGTACATCCGAGGTTCAAGAAGTCGTTTGGAAGAAGTGTCCTCCCAGTTCGATAGTCGATTAGAGACACATCGATTCGACAAAGAATTGAAGCCGGCTTAACTGTGTGAGATAAATGCTATTATTTGAACATTCGTATTTGTAGATGGGTGTATTAATTGTCTTCTTAGTCATATATCAAATGTATTTGCATTAGCTAGTGAATGTTGGATGGCTTGCTAAATTACGCTGGTCTAGCTAGCTAGCCGGCTCGCTGGCCAATGTGCTAACAAAGCTAGCGAGTGGCTTTGTTAACCGATTTTTAATTTTGCTTATTTCTGAAGAGCCGTTGCAGTTGTTGGTTACTAGTTTGCTTGTTACTGTTAACTGACGTTACGGTCAATTTTGTATGTTGTTAAACATCTTGCTGTATATTGACGTTCTTTATTTTATGGTATCAGCATTCTAGCCTCTGAATATCACCACGATCAGCTATGAGTGCTGCACCCAACCATCGGAGGACTAAACCTGGAGGTGAGCACAGCGCCGCGGTGTTACTCAGGGGGGAATCATGTCTAGACGTGGATGAAACTGAACCGGAATTGTACGTTAGCGAATTTACATTTAGACACAAACCCCGCCGACGTATGTGATGTCACACATGAGAAACGGATGTATTACCAACACGGTAGTATGTTACTATTTGATGTTATTGTCGTCTTGCAGGTATCAAGCCAGTGGGACCGTCCAACGGAGTCGTTGGTCCGACGTCGCAGATCCCGGGGTTGTCCCAGATCGCGAGCGAAAGCGCCCCGGAGGCGAGGACTAGCGGGCGTCGCGTGGGGATATTTGCTTCGGATTCTGAATATGTCAAACTGGCCAAGCAAGGCGGACAGAAGGGTGGGTTCATAGTTTTGCTCCAGAACCCGCTCAAACTCAACAAAACCACAATAGTCCAGGTCTAATTATTTTGTGTAATAAAAAAAAAAAAGTGTTGAGTGTTATCCCCCTAGGATTTAAATGGTAAACATGTAATAATAACCCAAACAGTTGCCAGATAATCACACACTTTTACATACAGCCTACATATCTTTACATTCACATATCTCCTGTTCATTATCTGTCAAACAGTCTATGAATCATCCCCCTGGTCTCATTCTCTGTACACGTTCTTTGTTCCTCAGGGTTACTTTCCCATGACGATATCGAAGCAGAAAACCAATCCCCCCAAAACTACAACCCATCTGATTGGTTCTCTGGACCACCCGGGTCACAAAGGTCAAAGAGGTAAGACAACTGGGACGTTATTGGAGGAAGTCACGTTTCACAAAGACGTGCATACTAACACTGCATGTCAAAACTTAACCACCCCCAAAACAAGTTGTGTGCAGGTGCAGGGGGCATGTCTCCTGCCTGCTCTCCCGCTGTCGCCTGGCCTCCCCCCTGCGGAGAGAGGGCGAGTTCTGATGGTTTTGTGTTTTCAGCGGCAGTCAAGCCAGCTCCCCTGATATGATGAGCCCAGATGGGAACACCAGGAGCCAGTCTAAAGGCTCCAGGCACGCCCTGGCAGCCCCCTTTGGGACTGATAACTGTTCCTCCTGGGAGAGGGAGACTGATAGCTTTGCCCAGGGGAAAGAGAAGGTGACTGAACTTAAATCCCCCCTCCTGCCATAAGTGACATCATGGTCTTTCGTTATTATTTCATCATCCAGCCCCCCCCCCTCCACTCCTCAGTTTGCATCTGTCCATCTCTGAGTTGACCCCATCATCGTCTCTCTCCCAGGAGGGCTTCACTACATGCAGCTTAGTGGTTAGAGGAGCTTCACTACATGCAGCTTAGTGGTTAGAGGAGCTTCACTACATGCAGCTTAGTGGTTAGAGGAGCTTCACTACATGCAGCTTAGCTTAGACTCAAGACTTTTCAGACTAAAGGGAAAAGCTTTCCCTTTTTTGTTTGACTTTTGAGCTCCTACATTTTTTGAATGTTATATTTACATTTAGTCATTTACAGAAATGGGATATTATTCCAGGTGAGACATATGTACCTACCTGGCGCTGCAGTAGCTGTAGGTCATAATAACCATTTTGTTTTGCATGACTAATGATTATTCATCAGATCCATCAAGATATCTGACCGTCTACCGGGTTCATCAGATCACTGTCAACTCATTACATCCCTCCGCTTCCTTAAAGTCTCACAACAGTATGCTATTATTTACCTATTTATGGATTGATTTATTGCTTGATTTGGACTCTAAAGTAATATGCTAGCTCTCTACATTTGATGTTGCTGTGTGGTCGGTTATTTTCCCAAAGCACAGAGAAGTGACGGTTGTTGTGGTTTGTGTGTGTAGGTCCATGGTGCTGCTGTCCAGCTGGACGGCCTGTCTCTAACCCAGGCCAACAAGTACAAGAGAACGTGAGTAGAGCGCTGGTTCTCATTCTGTTCACCAGATCCACCTTCCACCACACTACTACAACACTGACGTATGATGGAGGAAGGCCTCTCTCTCTGTCTTACTTAGGCCGAATCCCAATACTCCCCCTTACCCCTTCCTCTTAGTTTTGCGCGTTCCCGTGAGAGCTAGTGGTGTCCCAATACTCTTTTTGAGCTAGGGGAAGGGCTAAGACTAAGGGGTATACACCCCTTAACACCAAGTAAGATCGGGAGCTTACTTGAAACCGAGGGCCATGTGAATGCTGCGCGACCGGCAACAATGGCGGCCAGATCATCCAGAGACTCCAATAAATGTAATATTTTCGGCTTAATTAATTGATAAAAAAATTGACAGTCTTGTTTTGTGTTATACACAGTCCTGTACATATATATTTGCAACCATTTTCCTAATTGAAACGTTTCTAAAAATTGCTAGTTTGGTACGCTAATGTTACAGTGCTGAATTACACAACAGTCCCGCATTTCTCTGACTAGCATGTCCAAGGGCTAGGGGGTAAATTAAGGGCTAGGGGTAAGGGGGAGTATTGGGATTGGGCCTTACTCTTGCTTACTCTCTCTCTCCCTGTCTACGATTGATCAACATGGTACAGGACACAACATGGAATCTGTAGATATTATCCTTCCTAGTTTTCTCTGTTGAGATCGGTTTGGTGTTGATCTGCTGGCATCTGTTAATCCCTCTGTGACATTGCTTCTACAAAGGGCTTTATACATTTGATTGGATTTTGATTTTATTATTGAATGCCTTTTCAGAATAAACAAGTCTTTCTCTCTCTCTCTCTCCCTCACTCTCTCAAGGTCCTATGACAAGAAGGTGGCCCCTGTAAGCATGTCCAAGCTGCTGAGCTTTGGTTATGTGGAGGAAGAGAAGAAGACTCCGAACGATGACGATGCTTCAAGTATGTCTTGTCCCACTGGGACAGAACAGGCTGAGACTTTACAGCACGTCTTGCCATAAATGCCCTAACAGGATTGTGTAAAAAGGGGGAGCTTGGAACTAATCCAAACTGCTTGTCCTGTTCCAGGTGTGACCTCGGAACAGACCAGCACCATCGCAGCTGAGGAGGATGATGACCTGGAGTAGGAGGAAGGAAGGATGAGGGGTCATCACCTGGGGTGGATGACCTGTCATGTGATCACCCTGTCACATGATCACTACTAACATGCCCCTGTCTCTCATCCTGACTCTGTAGTACTTACTAACACAAAACTTTACTCACTTTTTAATTTATTTATTTTTTCAGTTGATTGTGAATGATTATTATTTAAATCATGTTGTTTCCCAGTACATCGATTGATTCCTGCAATGTTCCTATCATTGTTCTGAACCGATCAGGAAGATGAATTGTATGATATGTGTGTGTGCTGGTGTTAGTGGTGTTGAATAGGTCTGTTTTGGTGCTGTGAAAAGTGTTTGTGAACGCGGCCTACCACTTCCACACCACAGGGATGTACGTGACACATGATGTTTTCACCTCCTGGGTCGAACAGGACCAGAGTTAAGCTCAACCAGCGTGAACAGAAAGGGAATCTGGGAGGCAGAGAGGGGCTTCTGTACCTCAGCCTAACCCCTGTCCCGGTGGTCGTCATAGAAACCCTGTTAGCGATCTGTTTTCTGTCACTTGTACATACGAAGCAGGGAATGGTGACTGTATCACTCTTGATAGTTTGCTCTTGAAGTTAAGGTACCGCATTGATAGCTGATCACGTGACGCTACTTGTACATTCCGTTGTTGCTTATTCTACTGTGTAATTGTTTTATTTGCCAAAACTTTGACTCAGTTACAGATTCAAATCTTAGCATGGACGGCATTGGGGTGCGTGGAGTGGTGTCTGGGTGCACAGTGTGTGATGCTCACAGGGTTTCTGCTGCGGAGATCCGGTTTAACAATAAATGTACGACCCTCGCGTTTTACTCAAGTGGATTACACTGAAGCTCTTGTGAACCAGTCATTTGAATAAAATGGCATGTGCATGAACCAGCTGTCATGTGTTTTGGTGAGTAATTTGTCCATAATTGTCTCAAGTAGTTGATCATGTCAAATTCAACAAAAACAACAAAAACATTGGAGTAATTATTCAGTTTCAAAATGGTATTATTACCTGTAGCCTAAGTAGAATTTAACGAGTTTAGTGCTCCTAAACAGCGTATCAAAATGAATCATCCAATTACGCTACTGACACGGATAGGCTGAGTATCGATTGATAAGTGATAAGGCGATAAGTATCGATTGATTGAACCATTGATTCAACAACTAACAGGCCTAAAACATATTTTACATAGAAAATAGATCTTTAATATTGGCGACAATAAACTACATTTTGCCTTTATCAAACCTTGAAAAGGCATCACAAACGGAACACCAACATCTATATCTCCCTCCGACCGAACCTCGGCTATAGGCTACTAGTCATTGCCTACAATCCAGATTTCCTACCAACCGCATGGTGACGTCACATTCTACTCCTTTAACCGCTGGTGGTTGGGTGGACGAGTATGGCAAATAGATATTGGTAATATCAGACTCGATAAAATCTCCGGCCGACAGGCTGTGCATGTTGGAAAATATATTTTGAATGCATGTGCTGCGCTGTCAAAATAGCATTGCATGTACAATGTAGCCGTAACGTTTCCTCGTATTGGCGGTGATGGATTCTTGCTGACCAAATAGGTCAAATCAACATCTGGCTGGTAAGAAATTGTGCCTGCTCGTCACTTATAGTTTATGCAGCTGTTGCAGAATAGAAACCTATGTGTGTTAGCCGTGCAATTGCATAATTTACCTCTACAATTGTAGTCATTCAAATGTGTTGTTCGGTAAGACTGATTTTCCATACACCATCACAGCAGGCATGGTTCTATAAGCTTTATATTCATCTGTACACCCGTGGCATGGGAGGCTAGCCGTCCAAATGTTTATCGTTAAGTCTTTCATACACCACACTGAATGACAAAGTAGTATGCGATGATATTTTGACATTGCACGGCTCTGCACTTGACACGATGTCTTAACGCGATGCGTTGTTGGTGTCTGTCGGTGTGACCGGCGGTGCATATCCTTTGCAGGGGGCAGGGGTTACGCATCCCGCCCGCCTCGAAGCAGAGGGCAGAGATGGAGGGAGGTACCGGCCACGGGGAAGCACCAACACCGTCCAGAGACGGACCGAGTGTCCAGAGCCTTCAGCCCGACACGTCCTCCACCACCACCACTAATCTCCTAGCCTCAGTGAAAGAGCAGGTTCAGTAACCTCTCCCCCCCCCTCTCTCTCTCTCTCTCTCCCCTCTCTCCCTCTCTCCCTCCCCTCTCCCCTCTCTCTCTCTCTCCCTCCCCCTCTCTCTCCCCCTCTCTCTCTCCCTCCCTCCCTCTCTCTCTCTCTCTCTCTCTCTCTCTCTCTCTTTCTCTCTCCCCACTCTCTCTCCCTCCCCTCTCTCTCTCCCTCTCCCCTCTCTCTCTCCCTCCCCTCTCTCTCTCCCTCCCCCTCTCTCCCCTCTCTCTCTCCCTCTCCCTCTCTCTCCCTCCCCACTCTCTCCCTCCCCCTCTCTCTCCCTCCCCACTCTCTCCCTCCCCCTCTGCCCCCCCCCTCTCTGTGGATACTATTTCTCTCCCTTCCTCCATGTTTGTCTTTCTCCTTTCCTCACCATGTTGTGGTCCCTGTACCCAAACATGACATGCAGCAACCAGCAGGTCGGGTCTCGTGTCTCTCTTGTTCAGATCTTGTCTGTCAGCATGTTGTGTGTCCACTCCCTACCCTGGTCGTTTCTGCTGATGAGCATTATTGCAATCTGCAGAGGCTGTGTAGACCTGAGGTCTGAACTGCATTTTGAGCCTTTCAGGAGTAAGCATATGTTTGTTTAGAAAATATGACATGAGTGAGCATACTGCAGGATCTGAGAGACTGGGATTCCTCAGAGTAGAGAAGACCTTGGCTTGACTGGGTTTGCTCATTCCCCGGTGTTGTGTGTGTGTGTGATGTGAACAGTGTGTTGTGTGTGTGTACTGTGAACAGTGTGTTGTGTGTGTGATGTGAACAGTGTGTTGTGTGTGTGTGATGTGAACAGTGTGTTGTGTGTGTGTACTGTGAACAGTGTGTTGTGTGTGTGTGTGATGTGAACAGTGTGTTGTGTGTGTGTGTGATGTGAGCAGTGTGTTGTGTGTGTGATGTGAGCAGCTCTCCTTGCAGACTGCTGCTCAAACTGGACTCAACACTGAACTGCTCTCCTCAGCATCGCTGAGCTGATGTCAGAAAAGAAGAGCTGGTTCAATCAAATGACATCGTCCTGCCCAAACTTCAACCGTCTCTATAAATCTCTAGTGTGTGCCGGCTGAGGCAGGCAAAGCTGGCATGTTTTACGTAGGCGTTTCATGACATTTATTTGTGGAAACCAAGCAAGATCGACATACAAATAAAAAACGTATCGGACCTTCTGAAAAAAAGTGAGTTGTGTTATTTTTCAGTGTTAATGTAAAGTGGCTGGGTAGATTTCTACGACCTTCTGTGAGGCTATGAGTGTAGCCGCCTGGTGTTGTGCAGCGCAGGCTCCACTACTGAGGAGTCACACTTCTGAGGCTTTTGTTCTGTGTTTTCTGCTGTCAGACGTGTTGACAGCCTGTATCTTAATCACTCCACACGTTTTAATCCAAGAACCCCATGTAAAAGGGTTCCAGATAGAACCTTCTGTAAGTTTAGAAAAGATCCCTTCATGAGCTTTATGTCTGTTGTTTGGAACTCAGAATACTCCTGAGGTTTTAAATGGAACGCAACAACCCTGATGATGGTTCTGTTGAGAACCTTTCATTCAGACGGTTCTTTTCTTTTTAATGATTCTATCCAACCCTCCCTGCTTAACCATGTGCTGGAATATCCATGGTGTTTCTAGTTCTTAAAGCTGTGGCGTTTTGATCGGCCATGTGTTTGCACCGGGGGGTTTTGGAGTGTGTGGGTCTGTGAGCTAGTCTGGTTGACCTGTAGGAGAAGAACATGGAGAGAATCAGTCCCTCTCCACAGACAAGACACTCTTTATGACAACAGACAATGAGAAGCAACTTCTTTCACGCTACAACGCAGCTGGTGCAGGACGCTGACTGGCGGTGCTTGGCATGAGGCTGGCAGCTGCACACTCTGACACACACTGGGAAGATCTGTTCCTTCTGCTGGAGGCTCGTCATCACAACAGAAGGACTTTTCTGACATTTTATCCAAATTTAGTTTGATAATGTAGACGTGCATTCTGTCGAACATGTAGTCCTGTCTCCGTGGGAACATGTAGTCCTGTCTCCGTGGGAACATGTAGTCCTGTCTCCGTGGGAACATCCAGCTTCTCTTCTGGGTTTGTCTGTCTTATCTCAGTTTTCAATTTGTAACCGTGCCACCCAGGCCAGAGGAGCACACCCAGCCCAGGATCTGGGATCTGGGTGAGAAGACATGGTCATCTTGGTCACCCTTGTCCAGGATCCAGGGCCATGTCTTTAGATGCTGTGCTGCTCTCTGAAGAGCACGGCTGACCCAAATACAACAAAGCCTCTTTTGTAAGACACATATTTGGATTATGTCCTTCAACGTCATTCTTGGGCCGCAGGCTTTTCCTCAAGATTACTGTGGCGAACAGTGGGTTATTTCTGACCGTGTCCTTCAGTTGGTCATCTCTGCTTAATATGCAACATTTTTAGTCCCTACATTTTTTTTATATATATTTGTAAATCATTTTCTGCTTTATTGAGATAGACAGAGGAATGACAGGAAATTAAGGGGATAGAGAGAGAGGAGATTGAACTCTGATGTTGCAGTTGATCTACGCTGATTATTCAGTGTCCCCTGGTGTGTTTTCCAGACCTTTCTGTGTTCCCCCTCCACCTTTCTTCATCCAGACAGACTGCCCTGACTCCTTGGTTTGATCGTTTCCTGTCTCCGTAGGAGCTGCAGTTTGAGCGTCTGACCCGAGAGTTGGAGGAGGAGCGCCAGATTGTGGCCAGCCAGCTGGAGAGATGCATGCTGGGAGCAGAGTCTCTGGGCGGCGACAGCAGCAGGTACGCACAGTGATGACCCCTGCTGCATGCTGCTGGGGGATAGATCACTTGTTTGTGACGCGTCTTGATCGTGATAACCGTCCTGTCTTGATCGTGATATCCGTCCTGTCTTGATCGTGATATCCGTCCTGTCTTGATCGTGATAACCGTCCTGTCTTGATCGTTATAACCGTCCTGTCTTGATCGTGATAACCGTCCTGTCTTGATCGTGATAACCGTCCTGTCTTGATCGTGATAACCGTCCTGTCTTGATCGTGATATCCGTCCTGTCTTGATCGTGATAACCGTCCTGTCTTGATCGTGATAACCGTCCTGTCTTGATCGTGATATCCGTCCTGTCTTGATCGTGATAACCGTCCTGTCTTGATCGTGATAACCGTCCTGTCTTGATCGTGATAACCGTCCTGTCTTGATCGTGATATCCGTCCTGTCTTGAGCGTGATAACCGTCCTGTCTTGATCGTGATATCCGTCCTGTCTTGATCGTGATAACCGTCCTGTTTTGATCGTGATATCCGTCCTGTCTTGATCGTGATAACCGTCCTGTCTTGGGTGTGTGATCTGCCATGCATGTGCTGATATCCATTTTCTCTCCTCCTCTCTTTTCCTGTCCTGTTTCATCCTCCCCTCTCCTCCCCTCCTCCCCCCTGTCCTCTCCTCCCCTCCTCCCCCCTGTCCTCTCCTCCCCTCCTCCCCCCTGTCCTCTCCTCCCCTCCTCCCCCCTGTCCTCTCCTCCCCTCCTCCCCCCTGTCCTCTCCTCCCCTCCTCCCCCCTGTCCTCTCCTCCCCTCCTCCCCCCTGTCCTCTCCTCCTCTCCTCCCGCCTGTCCTCTCCTCCTCTCCTCCAGCTCATCTGAGAAGTCCTTCAACTGGCGATCAGCAGGTGAGTGCCCGTCACATCCTCCACACCTGACCTGATGTTCCATCACATCCTCCACCCCTGACCTGATGTTCCCAGAGTAACTGCAGTGTGTGCCATGCCGTCCAACCCTACCAACATCCAACACTTCCACCTGGACAGCAGGGATGCTGGTCAGCCCAGGTGTTTAGACGGGGCCAGACTCAGGGGGCAGGGAGGTGACGCCATCTTGTTTGTTGTTCTGTCGGTCAGATGCGTCTGGAGTGGGGGAGGCACGCCCTGGTGGGGGGGAGGCAGGGCCACCCTCCCCCTCTCGCCTGTTCCGGGGCGACGAGGGGCTCTACCCCGGGGAGCCAGAGAGAGTGTCCCTTCATGACAGTGAGGGTACATCTCTAATACTTCTAATAATAAGGTGCTTGTCTAGCAGACAGAGGGGAGGAGTGAGTGAGGGAGTCACAGTGAGTAGTTAATAAAGATCTAACATCAGAGGATTCCACAACTCTCTTACAAAATAACCCGTTTGTTAGAAAAGAGGCAGAACCCAGTTTCCAGTGACTCTCCGTATCATCGCTGGTCAGATAGAGAAGGCCCCGTCTGGGTTCCAAACAGAACCTCACCGCTGAAACCCTTGCATTGTTCTACACCGTCAGTGATTTTGTTAACCCGCTGTAAATGACACGCTGAACATAAATAGCCAGGTCACGTTAATCGGTTTGCTACGTTGATTAAGCCAACGCAAGCTGCCCGTGGGGCTGTAGAATCTTACACACTTCCTCAAAAGCAGGATGACCCACTTACTGGTGTTGCTCCACAGCTGTGGCAGGGATAGAGAGAGAGAGAGAGAGAGAGAGAGAGAGAGAGAGAGAGAGAGAGAGAGAGAGAGAGAGAGAGAGAGAGAGAGAGAGAGAGAGAGAGAGAGAGAGAGAGAGAGAGAGAGAGAGAGAGAGAGAGAGAGAGAGAGAGAGAGAGAGAGAGAGAGAGAGAGAGAGAGAGAGAGAGAGAGAGAGAGAGAGAGAGAGAGAGAGAGAGAGAGAGAGAGAGAGAGAGAGAGAGAGAGAGAGAGAGAGAGAGAGAGAGAGAGGGAAGAAACAGTTTAGGAAAGGATGTATGTAGGGAGGATAGAATGGAGGGAGGGATGGAGGAAAGGATGTAGAGATAGATAGAATGGAGGGAGGGATGGAGGAAAGGATGTAGAGATAGATAGAATGGAGGGAGGGATGGAGGAGAGGATGTAGAGATAGATAGATGGAGGGATGGATTGTGAGATCAAACGTTATATAACACAGAAAGCCACTATCATGTTGACATGATGACAAATACATCACTAAACTACTGCATAAATCCTCGTACAATCCCTCCTTTTTTGTTATACTTACAAAGTATAAGTACAAACATATTGACATATATTAAAGTTGTCAATAAATAAGTGAACGTGGAAAACAGTTCGGAATGCTTCCAACTGAATAGAAAAAAAATATATTAATAAAAATAAATCAAGCTCTGATTGAGCACATGTAGCAGTGTGTGTAACAGTGTGTAGCAGTGTGTAGCAGTGTGTAGCTGTGTGTAGCAGTGTGTAGCAGTGTGTAGCTGTGTGTAGCAGTGTGTGTAGCAGTGTGTGTAGCAGTGTGTGTAGCAGTGTGTAGCAGTGTGTAGCTGTGTGTAGCAGTGTGTAGCAGTGTGTAGCAGTGTGTGTAGCAGTGTGTGTAGCAGTGTGTGTAGCAGTGTGTAGCAGTGTGTAGCTGTGTGTAGCAGTGTGTAGCAGTGTGTGTAGCAGTGTGTGTAGCAGTGTGTGTAGCAGTGTGTAGCTGTGTGTGTAGCTGTGTGTGTAGCAGTGTGTAGCTGTGTGTGTAGCAGTGAGTAGCAGTGTGTGTAGCTGTGTGTGTAGCAGTGTGTAGCAGTGTGTAGCAGTGTGTGTAGCAGTGTGTAGCAGTGTGTAGCAGTGTGTGTAGCAGTGTGTGTAGCAGTGTGTGTAGCAGTGTGTAGCTGTGTGTGTAGCTGTGTGTGTAGCAGTGTGTAGCTGTGTGTGTAGCAGTGAGTAGCAGTGTGTGTAGCTGTGTGTGTAGCTGTGTGTGTAGCAGTGTGTAGCAGTGTGTAGCAGTGTGTGTAGCAGTGTGTAGCAGTGTGTAGCAGTGTGTGTAGCTGTGTGTGTAGCTGTGTGTAGCTGTGTGTGTAGCAGTGTGTAGCAGTGTGTAGCTGTGTGTGTAGCAGTGTGTGTAGCAGTGTGTAGCAGTGTGTGTAGCTGTGTGTGTAGCAGTGTGTAGCAGTGTGTGTAGCTGTGTGTGTAGCTGTGTGTAGCTGTGTGTGTAGCTGTGTGTGTAGCAGTGTGTGTAGCTGTGTGTATCCTCTGTCCTCAGTGTCAGGGCCTCACTCCGTCCAGATGGCGTCCTACGCGGACAGCGGTTACCATGACAGCAGCGTGAGCTTCTACAGCGCTCAGAACCTGGTCCGCTCCGGCCCCCGGGGCTCCCTGTGCAGGAGCCCCCGGGCCGAGGGCCAGGCGTCCGGGCAGGTAGGCCCCCTCGCTCCTCCTCTTCTCTCCTCTCTCACTCTCTTCCCATCACCTCCTGTCTGCCCTCCACCCCCACCCTACCCCTTCTGTCTGTCTCTCTTCAATGTAAATCCACCTTTCATTCTTTATGTCCCACTTTTGAATGTTGCCTCTACCATGACATTTCATGTCACATCCCTCCCCTCCCCAGGCGTCGGCGTCTGGCCGGGTGATGAGGCGGATCGGCTCCTTGCCCTCCAGCGGCCAGTCTCCGGGGGGCCCGGGGGGCACGGTGTCCCCCTCCCGTGTGTCGCTCCGCACCTCCCAGGGCAGTGCCTACGGCTCGCCCATCCTCACTGAGCCCAAACCACTGGCCAGCGTCTTCCCCGGCACCACCATGCCCCCCTCCTGCCCCTCGCCCCCCTCCTCCCCGCCCCCCCAGCTCTACTCCCCCTCCCAGAGGAACGGGGGGCGTCCCGGCTCTCGCGCCCCCGCCACCTCCCCCCCGGGCGTGGCCGGGCGCCTGGGCTCCTCCCTGTCCCTGGTGGAGGGGCGGGGCTTGTCCGTGTCTCCTCTGAGGTCCTGTATGACAGCCGTGCCGCAGCAGTTTGGCTCCACCCTCCCCCGCCAGACACAGCCCCTCCCCTACGGCGCCGACCCCTACGCCCGCTACGAGAGAAGCACCCTGTCCAGACCCGACAGCCTCACAGGTCTAACACACACACACACACACACACAAATAAACAGTGGGTAGTATCTATGTGGTTCTCTGTGTGGAGGGATTATATTCCCCTCAGTCAGATTTTAGATGCTGAGTGTATCTGTTGCCACAGTGATGCAGGATGTGTCCCTCGTGGCTTTCTGCCCATCCCACTGACCCACATCCTGCTTACATAACCTTGCTCCCCTCTGGGGGTCTGGGGGGGTTTATCGCTAAATTAAAATGAGCAATATGGACGTGACAGAGAGAAAACAAGCCTGTATGTTCCCTCGACATGTTGCTTGTTCGCTGTTGTGTACCTCAGATATCACACAACCTCAGGGTCATGCAGCGAACACAGCTACTCTGTGGCCTTCCTTCCCTCTTCCTGTCTTCCTTGAACAACAATCCCCTCTCTACAGGTACCACGGCAGAGCTAGACTACCAGGCCCTGTGCGTGTGTGTGCTCATGCGGTTGTGTATGTGCTCGTGTGTGTTGTGTGTATGTGCTCGTGTGTGTGTGTGTGTGTCTCCTCCAGGTCTTCACAGCTCCTACATCTCCCACCCCAGCCAGCAGGAGGCAGCCATGTCTCCAGACTGCCACCTCACTCCTGTTTACACCGAGCGCTCCTACCCCAGCCCGCTCTACCACAGCCCCTCCCACAGCGCCCTCTACAGGCCCTGCACAGGTACTGCAGCACTGCAGGGACGCCATGGGGCACACAGACACTCACAGATACACACAGATATAGACACACACACTCACAGACACGCATACACACACACAAATACATGCATACACATTCACACACATTCAGTGTGTAGTTGAGATGATGTTTCCTCTCCATCTGACAGCAGGGACAGGACAGCAACACTGGTTACATGGAGAGGCAGTGAAGCAACTCTTTTTTCTGCGTTTTTCATTAGATCACTATTTTTCTTCCAGACAGTCTGTAAAAACTCTGGGGAGGGAGGGGGGAGGATGAGAGGGAGGGAGGATGAGAGGGAGTGAGGATGTGAGGGAGGGAGGGAGGGGGATGAGAGGGAGGGAGGAGGGAGGATGAGAGGGAGGGAGGAGGGAGGATGAGAGGGAGGGAGAATGAGAGGGTGGGAGGGGTGAGGATGAGGAGGTGAAAAGAGAGAAGCGAGGGATAGGGAGATAACTACTCAGCTGAACACAATAGACGAGGGAGACAAGAAAGAGATGAGAGAGAGTATCACAATAAGGGTTAGATGAGAGGAAGGGAGGGTGGAAGAGGAGGGGAGATAGTGAACAAATATCACCTTGTCAGAAGCTGTAATGTTAGAAGTGTGAGAGCACATTTTGGGGTGTGTGTGGAGTGTGTGAGGCAGTCCTAAGCGTGTGTGTGTGGACCGTGTGAGGCAGTCCTAAGCGTGTGTGACCGTGTGAGGCAGTCCTAAGCGTGTGTGGACCGTGTGAGGCAGTCGTAAGCGTGAGTGAAGCATGTGAGGCAGTCCTAAGCGTGTGTGGAGCGTGTGAGGCTGTCCTAAGCGTGAGTGAAGCATGTGAGGCAGTCCTAAGCGTGAGTGAAGCATGTGAGGCAGTCCTAAGCGTGAGTGAAGCATGTGAGGCAGTCCTAAGCGTGTGTGAAGCATGTGAGGCAGTCCTAAGCGTGAGTGAAGCATGTGAGGCAGTCCTAAGCGTGTGTGGAGCGTGTGAGGCAGTCCTAAGCGTGTGTGGAGCGTGTGAGGCAGTCCTAAGCGTGTGTGGAGCGTGTGAGGCAGTCCTAAGCGTGTGTGGAGCGTGTGAGGCAGTCCTAAGCGTGTGTGGAGCGTGTGAGGCAGTCCTAAGCGTGTGTGAAGCATGTGAGGCAGTCCTAAGCGTGAGTGGAGCATGTGAGGCAGTCCTAAGCGTGTGTGTGTGCAGGGATGGGGACCCTGCAGAGAGCCAGCAGCCACTGCAGCACCTTGCCCTACCAGAGCAGCTACGGCCTGTACCCAGACCCCTACAGGGTCTCCCAGCAGGGACTGGTCGAGCTGGCCTACCCCGACAGAACAGCCACCAGGTCCCCCTCCATCGACAGCATCCACAAGGACCCCAGGTACACACACACACACACATACCCACACACACACACACACACACCACACGTCAACAAACTGTTTCACAGGGAAGGCTCACTTTTACTCTCCATCTCCCCCCCCCCCCCCCCCCCGCTCCAGGGAGTTTGCGTGGCGTGACCCAGAGCTGCCGGAGGTCATCCACATGCTGCAGCATCACTTCCCCTCTGTCCAGGCCAACGCTGCAGCCTACCTGCAGCACCTCTGCTACGGAGACAACAGGGTCAAGGTGGAGGTGGGCAGGGAGAGCAGCCTCGTACTCTACTGGGTTCATTCAGGGGGAAAGTTGCTTTTAAAATGTAGTTCTGAAGTGATTTTGAAAAGAAGGCACAAAATCTATTCTGTTTTGCTTTCTTAATGCTTGTGTGATTTACCTCAGAGTTGTGTGTGTGTGGTGAGTAACGTCTGCTATCGTCCTAGTACAGAACAGGTGACAGGTGTGTTTAGGGGACAGGTGTGTCAGTGACTGGTGACAGGTGTCCCTCCCTCCCTGCCCAGGTGTGTCACCTGGGGGGCATTCAGCACCTGGTGGACCTGCTGGACCACAAGGCGGGGGAGGTGCAGAGGAGCGCGTGCGGCGCGCTCAGGAACCTGGTGTACGGCAAGGCCACCGACCACAACAAGGTGGCGCTGAGGAACTGCGGGGGCGTTCCAGCGCTGCTGCGTCTGCTGAGGAAAACCACCGACAACGACGTCAGAGAGCTGGTCACTGGTGGGTGTGTGTGTATCTGTGTTTGTGTCTCTGTGTGAGGGTGTGTGTGTGTATCCGATCGCTCCAGACCTCACCACAGCCTCGTCTCCTTGGTGTCGCAGGGGTGCTGTGGAACCTGTCTTCCTGCGACGCAGTGAAGATGACCATCATCAGGGATGCTCTGAGCACCCTGACCAGTACTGTGGTCATCCCCCATTCCGGCTGGAGCAGCGGAGCGCACCGCGACCACGCCCTCAAGGTCCACTCCTCCCTGCTGCTCCGCAACACCACCGGCTGCCTCAGGTGAGACCCCCCCCAGCCCCAGCCCCCCCCAGAGGCAGGTGAAGTTCCTGGTAAGACCAGGGCAGACCAGACAGATGTCCCCTGGAGCATGCTGGGTCTGACATCTTTCAGCCAGCCCCCCTCATGTCCTACAAATGGTTGTAGTGATCCTGGTGTCCACATGACATTTCATCCATTCAGCTGACGCTGTTATCCAAAGCGATCGTTCAAATGGTTCATGTAGAAAGTAAAGCAGGAGACCCAGGATGGCAGGGGTCAGCAGGGGTCAGCAGGGGTCAGCAGGGGTCAGAAGGGGTCAGCGCCGTCGTGAGGGAGTTTCCAAACGGTCGCTTACCTTCATCCACACGTGCTCAGCCACCTGGAGAATGTACAGGTGCTGGCTTGTGGCTGCCGTGTGTCAGTGGTGTTATGTAGTCTGTGTCCTGCCTGGCACCTGCCATAGCTGTCTGAAATGTATGGCCTGTAATTCTATTGGACAAGCAGTCTCTAAGCGCTGCGCTGTATCCGGGCAGTTTTGAAGCCACCTTGTGGTTGAAGTGAGGTACTGCAGCTCAGGACAGAGGAGGGTGAACACCCACTGTCACTGTTTATGTGTGACAAGAGAGTGTGTGTGTGTGTGGTGTGTGTGGTGTGTGTGTGTGTGGTGTGTGTGCGTGTGTGTGTGTGGTGTGTGTGTGGTGTGTGTGTGTGTGGTGTGTGTGTGTGTGTGTGTGTGGTGTGTGTGTGTGTGGTTTGTGTGTGTGTGTGTGTGTGTGGTGTGTGTGTGTGTGGTCCCCAGGAACCTCAGTTCAGCCGGGGAGGAGGCGAGGGGTCAGCTGCGCTGCAGTGAGGGGCTGGTCGACTCCCTCCTCTATGTCATCAAGGCTTGCGTCCACACCTCCGACTTTGACAGCAAGGTGTGTCACCGCCCCGGGGTCAGGTGTCAGGGGTCAGTGTATAGACACTGTGTGGGTCTGGACCGGATTTGACTCATTTCTTTACTGCGAGTAGTGGGGACTACTTATGTGTGTTGATTTATTATAACTCCCTGCTGTGTCTTGCTCTGCCAACCTAGAAAGATATATTCATATATAAATACAAAGATAAATATATGATATATATATATATATACACGCTTATGCATATGTAAAGGTTCATATGGGTGTGCGTCACTGAAATGCGTCCCCTGCAGATAGTGGAGAACTGCGTGTGCACGCTGAGGAACCTTTCTTACCGGCTGGAGATTGAGATGCCCTCGTCCCGTCTGCTGGGGGTCCAGGAAGTGGACGGGCTCTTGGGCTTCGGCTCGGCCAGCCAAGACTACGACTACCTCTGCTGGGGCCGCATGAGGAAGAAGAAGAAGAGGGAGTGGCTGGACGGGAAGGTAATGGGGCAGGACGCTGTGAGACTGACATGATGAAAGGTCCTGAAATGACAAAAAAACACTTTACTATTCAGGACTTGAGTCAGGACAGCTCTGATGTTTTGACTCAGTCAGCTTAGATAGGAATCACTTCACAGGAACAGCCACTTCTTTCCCACTCCCCAGACACCAGTGTGTGTGTGTGTGTGTGTCTCCAGTGGGACGGCGTGGGACCCATCCCTGGCTTCTCCAAGTCTCCTAAGGGGGCTGAGATGCTGTGGCACCCGGCCGTGGTGAAGCCTTACCTGGGCCTGCTGGCCGAGAGCTCCAACCCTGCCACCCTGGAGGGCTCCGCAGGCTCCCTGCAGAACCTGTCTGCCGGCAACTGGAAGGTGTGTGAGGGAGAGAGAGAGTGTGAGTGTGTGAGAGACTGTTTGTGTGTGTGTGTGAGAGAGAGAGAGAGAGAGAGAGAGAGAGAGAGAGAGAGAGAGAGAGAGAGAGAGAGAGAGAGAGAGAGAGAGAGAGAGAGAGAGAGAGACAGTGTGTAAGTGTGAGAGAGTGTTTGTGTGTGTGTGTGTGTGTGTGTGTGTGTGAGAAAGAGAGAGAGTGTGTGTGAGATGGATATTCAGTAAGTATAAGAGAATGTGTGTGTGTCTCCATCCCAGTTTGCGGCGTACATCCGTGCGGCGGTGCGTAAGGAGAAGGGCCTGCCCATCCTGGTGGAGCTGCTGAGGATGGACAACGACCGTGTGGTCTGCTCTGTGTCCACGGCCCTCAGGAACATGGCCCTGGACAGCAGGAACAAGGAGCTCATAGGTCAGTCAGGCCCTCTGGGTGAAGCGTGGGCGGAGCTTCATGAGGTTTTGTCTGTTTGAGTTGGGATATTGATGGAATTGATTATTGGAAAGGTGCTGAACTATCAAACCTTGTGTGTGTGTCTCCCTGTGTGTGTCTCCCTGTGTGTGTGTGTGTGGGTGTGTGTCAGGTAAGTACGCCATGCGTGACCTGGTGAACCGTCTCCCAGGGTCCAGCCCCTCTCTGCTGTCTGACGACACGTTGGCGTCCATCTGCTGCACGCTGCACGAGGTCACCAGCAGGAACACGGAGAACGCCAAGTCCCTGGCTGACACGGGGGGCATCGAGAAGCTGGTCCACATCAGCAAGGGCAGGGGGAAGGGGTACAGGCACGCATTACTACATTATCTCCTTTCCTTTGTGTGAAAGAAAAGTTTCAAAAGGTTGAATTTTTTATTTATTTTTTTATAATTAAAAAAAAGGTTTCTCTGTTCTCTCCTCTCCACTGGTTTTTGAAAAAAGTTTTGAAATGCCGAAAACAGATTTTTTGAATAGTAAAAAAAATAAAAAAATAAAAGGATTCTGTTCTCTCCTCTCCAAAAGTTTTGAAAAAGTTTTGAAAAAAGGTTTTGGAAAGGTAGAACAAATCAGAAAACAAAAAGTGTTTTCTGTTAGGAATTCTTTTGGAGGGGAAATTTACATTCAAGAGTACTTGATGAATCTTTTTAAACATAAGTATGTGTACATACTTGAGTAAAGGATGTGTAATTTCACAATCTCTGCTTATACAACATGCCATGTCATCCCCACAGCAATGCATACAGTGATAACCCCTCATGATACAGTACACGCAGCTCTTCCTGTCTGGGCTGGGAAAGGGGGGTGGAGAGAGCAAAGGCAGATGTGTGTAACTTCCTGTCTGGGCTGGAGGAAGGAGAAGTTCCTGTAACTTCTTGTTCCTTTCCCAGGTACTCTGTGAAGGTGGTGAAGGCTGCAGGCCAGGTGTTGAACACTCTGTGGCAGTACAGAGACCTGCGCTCCCTCTACAGACAGGTGAGCATGGCCATGGCCTCACCCACTTCCTCAACACCTGCTGTACTTCTGTACACTGAGTCTGAGTCTGTACTGAGTCTGAGTCTGTACTGAGTCTGAGTCTATACTGAGTCTGAGTCTATACTGAGTCTGAGTCTATACTGAGTCTGAGTCTGTACTGAGTCTGAGTCTATACTGAGTCTGTACTGAGTCTGTACTGAGTCTATACTGAGTCTGTACTGTGTCTGTACCAAGTCTGTACTGAGTTTGAGTCTGTACTGAGTCTGAGTCTGTACTGAGTCTGAGTCTATACTGAGCCTGTACTGAGTCTGTACTGAGTCTGAGTCTATACTGAGTCTGTACTGAATCTGAGTCTGTACTGAGTCTGAGTCTGTACTGAGTCTTTACTGAGTCTGAACTGTGTCTGTACCGTGTCTGTGCTGTGTCTGTGCCAGGGGCATCGTTAGACCACTGCTGTGCCCTATTATGCAGTATCCCAATGAACGCTTGTAAAAGTGTTCTACCAAAAACACAAACCAATGCATGCAATATTCCATGTCAGCGCGCTCTTCTGAGCTTGCCAAAAAGCCACTGCAGCACGCACACAGGAGTCCAGGGGGTATTCCAGTAACAGATTATGCAACATAACCAGGTAAATTAACTCAGCAGCTGATTCACAATGTTGCAGCAACCTAGTGGCAATGTTGCTACAACGCTGGGTGTCAGCTGGGAGTTAACTTACCCGGGTATGTCACATGACCTGTCACATGACCTGCTTTCTGGAATACCCCCCAAGTGTTGGACTCGGAACAGAAGTCAGAATTGAGGTAGGATAAGAAAACATTACAAAACTTAAGATAGTTTCTAAATGATAGGCCTACCGTTCGTCTTATTTTGACTAAAACATAAAAACAATATTACATGAAGCTCAAAAAAACTGTATTTGCGCTCAAATGAATGCGAAAAAAAATTGCGCACTTGCATTAACTATTGATGTCCCTGCCAAAGCTGATATCAAACTTGCATCCCTGAGCTGTTGTATAGTGGGTTAAGCAAGGGGAGTTTCTATAGCCTAGTAGTGCATTGTGCGCAGCAAGCTTGAAAGAAAAAAAGGGATATGAATTAGGGGCCTGTGCCCCAGTAGAGTTTTAACAGTCTAACAACACCTCTGCTCTGTACTGAGTCAGAGTCTGTTCTAAGCCTGTCTCCTCCCTGCTGTGCTCTGCAGGACGGCTGGACACACACTCACTTCATCACCCCGGTGTCCACTTTGGAGCGGGACCACTATCGGTCTCAGCCCACCCTGCCCACCAGCACCCTCCACATGTCTCCTGTTATCCAGACAGGTGAGAGCCTCTACACAGCACCTATACCAACCCTGAACCAACACCTAAACCAACCCTGACCCAACACCTAAACCAACCCTGACCCAACACCTATACCAACCCTGACCCAACACCTATACCAACCCTGAACTAAATCCCAGGCAAACAACTAAGCCAACCCCAAAAGAAAAGAAAATGTTCTCTGTCGTTCTTGCAGGCGGCAGTGCCACGTCATCTCCAGCCATGCTAGGCATCCGCAGGCTCAGCTACAACAACCAGAGGGCGCAGTCATCTATGCAACTTGATACTTACTACGGAGACAACAGTTTACAGAAACATCAGCGAGCAGGTCGTAATGTTGCCGATCCGATTCACTACATAAAACTGGAAAAAATAAAATAAAATGGGAACTTGGTTAAAGTCAAGTAGAACATAACAGAAGCGCAGAATTCATCGTACAACGTACACTCTAGCAGCTAGCATATTCCTTTATTAATTGAATTTGTTGGCATTTTGTTAGCTAGCTTGCTCAAACTTGGTTTGTTAACCTAGTTAGCTCTAATTATCGTGGGTCGAAGTTAACCTTACATTTTTCCGTTGTGACAGCTAGTTAACAATTTTAGGTCGAAGTTAGCATTAAACGTTTCAGTTTGATAGCTCATTTCGTTTGTTTTCTAGCTAGCTAGAGCTAACGTTTTTTTCCTCGCACTCATACAGTAGTGAACCAATGGCTATGAGCCAATCAGGTTGCTTGATTTGAGACACCTTTTTAAAGTCTGTATTTATGATGTATGTTTTCTCCTCCAGGATCAGAAAAACAAACACCTTATTTTATAGGCTCCTATTGTTCCCCAACAAGAGAGGACTTCATACGGCCACAAGTAAGACATTCACAGACTTCTCACCATAGCTTCTCACTCCGAGTTATTTTGTGTCGTTCATTTACGACAATAATGTTAATTTGTGGCTAAAGCTATGTGGTTGGAGCACTTCACTGTAGATCAAGAGAGCTTGCACAGGTTCAAATACCTCCCTCATTGCGAAGCCTATTGTTATATATATACTAGGACGGCATTAGAGGAATGCTCTTGCGCCTGCTTATCGAAAATGTGAACGTTCAATTGCGCGTTGATCCTTCCATCAGAACAAGGAGCCGTTTTACGACGAACCAGAGAACCGGACGACTTTCAACAACTACCGAATGTACCTGTCGTCTCCGCAAGGCTACGAGGAGGATGCGTACCAGGAGGATCCTGCCCCGGACGCGCCGGAAAGGTACGCCACCCAGACCCTGACACTCAAATCCAATACCAACTACGTGGATTTCTACTCCACCACGCGGAGGCCTTCACAGCGGGCGAACCAGTACACCGGCTCCCCCGACTCCTGGGTTTAGGGAACTGTAACACCATATTGAACTCAATTTACGTGTGTGTGTGTTTGTACGTGCGCATATGTGCCGCTGATTGCATATGTGTGTGTGATTCAGAATTAGGAACCTCGTTGTTTTCCGGAGTGCTGTGTAACGTCGGTTAGTTGTCCTAGGTAAGAAGAAGCACTGTGTTGGGTTAACGAGGCGCGTCGGTGCTGTGGTGGGCAGAAATGTGCAAAGGAGATGATGGGGAAATGTTTGAGTTGAAATAAGCTAAAAGGTTATACCTTTCCCTAGTAAGTTGGCCAAAAATGTGTAATGAAGTTATATACTTAATGTGAAATGTCAAATACTATTTGTACAGATAAATTATTCAATGACGCATAACCTGTATTGTTTTATCTCTGTATTCTATGTGTGGACTTTGTATGCTCTGGTGTTAAGTAATTCTTTTTTATTATTTATTTATCACTTTCTCAAGTTGTGACCAATTGTGACTGACCAAAATGCCCAGTTCTCTGTAGTGTCCAACACTAAGATATGTATGTCACGGATGAAATTGTGTAAAGATTAAAGATCTCATCATAATATGTACAAAGCATTCCAAGTGTGGGAAATGTACTGACCACTTTATCTGTCTGTCTATCACGATGTCGACTAAATAAATTGTATAAAAGTAAAATAAAAAAATGGCATCTGTCGTTACATTTCTGTCTGAAAGTCGGTAGCATAATGTCTGAGGTTTTCATTGTGTAATTCTCCTTGGGGACAGCCGTCAATATAAACGTAGGCTGTACCGATCCGCGAGGGCACATTATTCAAGTTCTGATTCCAAGCACGGATCACGCTCTCGCGCTTCCATTCATCCACCGAACACAGGACCAGGAGCGCGTGCCTTTCGCGCCATGTACTTTCTTGGAGGATCGAACGTCACACTCTGCCTCTAACAGGTAGGGGGTTATCGATTTGTTTTCGGAGTCATCATTGGAATGTACTTATTTGATTATGAAAATGGAAAATGGAAGAAATGCACTATTGTTATTCATACATAATAACATTATGAGACGCTTAATACAGAGAGGCTAGTACGTTGAATATCAAAAAAATGTTTTTGAAAACAACCTATTCTAGGCTAGGCTACTTCAATTTCTTTAAAAAACGATATCCCCGCAGTATCCACACGTAGCATCAATCTGACTGTGTTGTTGAACAATAGGCTAACTTGTGTTAATAATTGATTTGATTAAATTATATATTTTTTCTTTAGAAAACTTCCATCAGAGAATCCATCACATTCTGAAAATGTTCAAAGCTGTATTTGGAAAGAACCGAGATGGAGAGGGGAACAGGAGCAAGAGAGATCCAGGTGACTTCGCCATCACGCTACTACGTACTTAACACAATCAGCGACAAAGAAATAGTGCAGAAAATAGGTTAAAATTGTCCAAATTCAGATGATCCAAAGTAAAAAAAAAAAAAAAAAACGTTCTAGTAAATGTTATATATTCTCATCCCAGTGTTGAAATGGATCCTGCACATTTGTAGGACTTGTCCTTAATAGAATGCAGCGCGTGGCTGAATCTTTCCCTCGGTGCTTTAGAACCGTTTCAATTAGCCCAGTTCACGAGCGAGCGCGTGTTCAAGGGCTTCAATCACTCAGTAAGTGTGTCAGGAGAAGTTGCGACAAACAGCGTGACCCATTAAAACTGCGTTGAAATGCATAACTTTTCAGGGTTGGTAAGATCTACATCTAATTTGATTGAACCATGTTTGTACTGGCATGTGATATGATCAACCTTAATTACCATTCTAATAAATAATACACGTGTAAATGGCCAATGTGCTTACATGTATTCAGAACACATGTACATCAAAAAGCAAACGTTATCTAATATCTAGTGATACTGACCAGAAGCATCACTAGTCGATGAGGAGAATTTGTAAACAGAAGGGCTGCATCGCAACAGTAGTTGACCCATCTGATTCCAGCATTCCTACATTTTAGAGTTTCAGTTTTGAAAATATAATTAAAATTACTCTAAGGTACTACAGGCTATAAAACACTTTCATTGAAATGAAACATTTAATGTTCAAAACACTTTACAGAACCTTAGGGTTCTACTGGGAACGGCAGGGTCCTACATGGGCTATTTCATCAGTGGATTTTTCTATTACTTCTATATAACATCAGTTTCCTTGAAGGCTTTTAATAACACTACAGGGAAACGTTGGATATAGATAACAGCATTATTGTTGATTTCATAAGACAAACAGAAGCTGGGGAGAAATCTGGACCCAAGACAGATAAATGAACATGTTGCTCATCAAATATTTAGCTGTTCTGCTCTTGCTGGCAAGGAGTAAGAAGAGAATTGTGTCAGAGAAATACTGCTAAAACACAGTCAAATTGGCCTATAACAGAACTGTGAGTACGTTGGTCCTGTAATGAGGAAAAAGGAGGATTACCTCTAACAAGGTTTGATAGAGAAAGAACTGAATGTTCGTCGAACAGGGGCCATGCATAATTTATACATTTTGCACCGTTTTGCAAACATTTTCAATATATATTTTCTCGTGCTTGTGTCAGTACCCTCCTCAGCAGAGTTAAGACATAGTGCTTTGATGCCCACACCACAGAGTTGTGTAGTGACCGTTAGCAGGAACACACGATGAGCATATGTTTCCCAGAAGAGCGGAGGCCCGGGGGCAGCTGAAAGGACCTGTGGAAAGTTTCTCCCCCCTGAAGCCAGATACTGTCGTCACAGCGTGTCTATTTGTACCCATGTTCAGTTAGGTCTGGACGTGCCACTAAGCTTTCTAACAGAGGGGAGACCTACGGAAGGAAAGAAATGCTCTGACATTTACATGTTTAACACGCTTTCTTCCAAAGCGACCAACAGAGCACTGTCAAATACAGAAGATTCAAGGTTTAGGGTGCATAGTTTTAACATTATTATTATTTAGATTTTCTTTCAGTGCAAAGTCGCAACACGTCAGCAACTTCTTGAAGTGCTTTTAAACTTCCTCAAACCTGCCGTTTGTCTTGAATCCCCGACTCTGCCCAGTGCCAGTCTTCACTGTAATGCCACCAGTGTAGTAGAGATGTTACCGTTTATTGACTCTGACAGCCGAAAGGCTGTTAGATATATAATCTGTGTGGATGTCGCTTTGGATGAAAGTGCCTGCTAACTGAAGACATCTCTCCTCCCCAAGCCTCCAACAGGCACCAGAGTGCTCATCGTAGAGATGCTGGGGACCAAGGATCGCAGCCTCAGGAGCCACGCTGCTCTCGAACCCCCAGCCGGAGGATGAGGCTGGCCAAGGGCGTGTCCATGTCTCTGCCCTCCTCCCCTCTCCTCCCCCGCCCCTCATACATGGCGCCCTCACAGTCCTACATGCAGTCTCCAGGTAACTCACGATAGACGCTCCTCTGCGCCTGCTCAGGGATGACAAACATCGCCCTGTTCTCACTCTCTGTCTTTTTAAACATTCGCTGAATATTCTGTGAGTCTGTTGTTGTGTCACTACAAGTGCCGGTGGAAATGTTCCCATTTTCCTAAAGTGTTTATCTCCTTAGAATTATTATTCTAATCAAGAATTCCCCATGTGGTTGATGACTGAAGTTAGAAATAACTGAGGTTTAGCAACAGGAAGTCCACACTACAAGAAGGGAAGTTGAAGTGGTCTCCCTTGGTGAAGAAGTCGTGGTGGTGAATAGGATTCAGTCGCAGGTGGCGAATGAATGTTTGTTACCAGGCTTCTGCTGAGCATCATAACGATCCATTCATTTGAATCAGGAGTGTTGGAGCAGGGAAACATCTAGAACAGGGGTTCCCAATCCTGGTCCTCGGGACCCGCTGCCCTGCATGTTTTAGATGTTTCCCTGCTCCAACTCACCTGATTCAAATGAATGGATCGTTAGCAGGTTTCTGCGTAACAAGATAATGACCATTCATTTGAATCAGGTGTGTTGGAACAAGGAAACATCTAAAACATGCAGGGCAGGGAGGCCCGAGGACCAGGATTGGGAACCCCTGTTCTATAACATGCAGGGCAGGGAGGCCCGAGGACCAGGATTGGGAACCCCTGTTCTATAACATGCAGGGCAGGGAGGCCCGAGGACCAGGATTGGGAACCCCTGTTCTATAACATGCAGGGCAGGGAGGCCCGAGGACCAGGATTGGGAACCCCTGTTCTATAACATGCAGGGCAGGGAGGCCCGAGGACTGGGGTGGAGAAACGCTGGTTTAAGGACAGGGGTGTAAGTGATGATGACGCTCCGAGAAAGGTTGTGTACAGTAGACCAGAGGTCTTCAACCCTGGTCCTCAGGGACCCCCTGCCCTACACGTTTTAGATGTTTCCCTGCTCCAACACACCTGATTCAAATGAATGGTCGTTAACAGGCTTCTGCATAACTAGATAACGACCCATTCATTTGAATCAGGTGTGTTGGAGCAGGGAAACATCTAAAATGTGCAGGACAGGGGGTCCCTGAGGACCAGGGTTGAAGACCTCTGCAGTAGACCAACCCTAGCAGACAGGTGTGCTGGATTAGTGTTGGAGTGAACCTTGAGGCTAGCTCTGCTGGAACCTCTGGGAGACTCCTGCTCTGGACAAAGTTACAGTTTTTTATATGTTCTCAAAGATGGCAGGCATTTCCACAAAGAAGAATGATCACTACATGTGATCGCGATCCGCAGGGTGTCCGGGCTCTCCCTTAGAGATAGGGTGAGAAGCTCGGTCATCCGAGGTGGCTCGGGCACGCCTCCTTGGTGAGGTGTTCTGGGCACGTCCCACTGGGAAGAAGTCCCAGGGAAGACCCAGGACACGCTGGAGGGACTATGTCTGTCGGCTGGCCTGGGAACGCCTCGGGGTCCCCCAGGAAGAGCTGGTGGAAGTGGCCGGGGAGAGGGAAGTCTGGACCTCCCTGCTTAGGTTGCTGCCCCCGCGACCCAACCCCCGGATAAGTGGTAGATGACGAGACGAGACAAGAATGATCACTATATTTCCATCCCTCATTCCTTCGCTCTCTCTCTCTCTCACATCAAATTTGCTAAAGGACGACAGTTTAAATTTCACCAATCCTTCCTGTTCCCTGCCATTCTAGCCTCTGACCACCAGGTGTCAGTGTGGGCC
>NC_140372.1:1765000-1767500 GCF_054491055.1 Hypomesus nipponensis
TCCAGCCTCCTCTCTTCCTCCAGCCTCCTCCCCCCTCCAGCCTCCTCTCCTCCTCTCCTCCTCCAGCCTCCTCTCCCCCTTCAGCCTCCTCCCCCAACCTGCCTCGCTGCCACAGCATTTTTGCTGTGAGCAATGTGTCCTGTCCTGGCTGAGACAGATGAGAGTGGGGCAAGGTAGGAACAGCCCTCATCTGATTCAGCTGCTGTGCTCTCCCTGATCAGAGACATCCCTGTCTGTGATCTGGCTGGACGAGGGGAGCGGAGGGGTGGGGTGTGACATGGTTGGTGTTTGAGATGATGACGATGGATGGGTGTGGGAGGTGTATGTGTGGGTGGAGGGGTGATATGAGTGTCTGCTGAGTGATAGGGTGGGCAGGGGGTATTGATTCACGTGTACACACACACCTTGACCTAAATACAGCCCGGGCGTGTGGGTACAGCAGGAAAGGAGGCCAAGAAAGAGGAGAGCTAAATACACATCTACTCTCCCTCCCTCCCTCTCTCCCTCCCTCCCTCCCCCCCCCCCCCCCCCAGGATCTGAGCCCCAGCCCTACGCTGACCTGCAGCACCCCATCTCCATGCTCTGACAGCCCCGGCCCCACCCTCGGGGCCGGGGGGGGCCCTCTGCCCCCTTCTCCTTCCAGCCCCTGTGGGACCCCCCCCAGCTCCACGCTGCACAGCCAGGCTAGCGGAACCAGAGGTGAGCCTGGCTTCCAGCTCCGTGCTCAGACCATGGATGATGCTGCAGCACCTGAACATGGCTGTCCAGAGAACAGCTCTCTGATGCCTTTCAGGTGGTAGTCAGAAGCTGTACCCTGTACCAGCCAAGTCTCTCTGTCTTTCCCTCTCTCTCTCCCCCCCGCTCTCTCTCCCTCTCTTTCATCCCTGTGCCTCTTCTGCCTCCAGCCTCTACTCCCTCCTGACTAAATTGGGACACTGCTGTCTTTGTTTCATATGGGTCTAGCTCTCTAAAATAGGACAAGCTTTTGTTCCTGAAATAGAGCTGTATTTATAGGTAAATACGACAGGGTCATAGGCTAGGGCCCTGCACACCCTAAGCGCTTGATCAATGCGTTCAGCTGTCACTCCTCTGGGCTGGGACGGGACAGGGACGGGACAGGGACGGGACAGGCTAAACAGTGCTGCAGCCTCAGCCAAACACAAACACTCATATTTCTGTGTTTATTTAGTATCAGTGACTGCTTTTGTAATTCAGGTTATCGTTTAGCTTGGTCTGTGTGCACGTGTTTGCTGCTGTTAGTGTTAAGGGGCTTACGGCCTCCTTCCCTCCTCCTCCTCCACCTCCCCCCTCTCCTCCCTCTCCCTCCCTCCCTCCCTCCCTCCCTCCCTCCCTCCCTCCCTCCCTCCCTCCCTCCCTCCCTCCCTCCCTCCCTCCCTCCCTCCCTCCCTCCCTCCCTCCCTCCCTCCCTCCCTCCCTCCCAGCAGGTATCTTCAGCTCCTCAGAGCAGGATGGCCGCAGTACCTCCAGCCTGGAGCTTCCTAAAGATGGTTGCCAGAGGAGCCCCGACCCCCCGCCCCCCTGCCCCCCCAGCGGCCATGATGCCCCGCCCAGGACCCCCTCCCCCACCCGGCCCCGCCCCCAGCGCCCGGCCCACAGCCCCTCCTCCTCGGGGATGCCACGCCCAAACTCCCTGGCCGGTGAGCTCGTGTAAAGACACAGTGTAAAGTAACCACATCTGTGCTAGCAGACACAGTGTAAAGTAACCACATCTGTGCTAGCAGACACAGTGTAAAGTAACCACATCTGTGCTAGCAGACACAGTGTAAAGTAACCACATCTGTGCTAGCAGACACAGTGTAAAGTAACCACATCTGTGCTAGCAGACACAGTGTAAACTAACCACATCTGTGCTAGCAGACACAGTGTAAAGTAACCACATCTGTGCTAGCAGACACAGTGTAAAGTAACCACATCTGTGCTAGCAGACACAGTGTAAAGTAACCACATCTGTGCTAGCAGACACAGTGTAAAGTAACCACATCTGTGCTAGCAGACACAGTGTAAAGTAACCACATCTGTGCTAGCAGACACAGTGTAAAGTAACCACATCTGTGCTAGCAGACACAGTGTAAAGTAACCACATCTGTGCTAGCAGACACAGTGTAAAGTAACCACATCTGTGCTAGCAGACACAGTGTAAAGTAACCACATCTGTGCTAGCAGACACAGTGTAAAGTAACCACATCTGTGCTAGCAGACACAGTGTAAAGTAACCACATCTGTGATAGCAGACACAGTGTAAAGTAACCACATCTGTGCTAGCAGACACAGTGTAAAGTAACCACATCTGTGCTAGCAGACACAGTGAGCACTAACACGTCAGCTACAATGTTCCATACTTCAGTGTATGATATGGAATGTGGCTCTGTGATGTGGGAGTGATGCGGCTCCTGCTCCCACTGATCTCTGTGACAAGACATGGAAGGATACGTCTGTCTCCTCACCACCCTGATGGAGGGATACGTAGTTAGAGAGCCTC
>NC_140372.1:1772500-1822500 GCF_054491055.1 Hypomesus nipponensis
GCTGTTTACTTCCTGATGGCTGTTTACTTCCTGATGGCTGTTTACTTCCTGATGGCTGTTTACTTCCTGATGGCTGTTTATTCCTGATGGCTGTTTACTTCCTGATGGCTGTTTACTTCCTGATGGCTGTTTACTTCCTGATGGCTGTTTACTTCCTGATGGAGGCTCCCACATGAAATCGAGTCTTGACCTGAATAAGTGTTTCCACGGCAACACTGGTGGGCTCAGGGTATTGGGGCGAGTGATCTCCACAGGTCAATCTAAGACAGAAGAGGTCGGGCTTTGAAACGAATCCATCAAGTTGCCTGATTCAAAAAACATGAAAACAGAGATGTTTTTAGGGATGTTTTGATGGTTTTCTGTTGTCCGTAGAGATGATGCTGGGAGGATCAGAGACGACGTGAAGCTGGAAAGTCTCAAGCTAACTCTCGTTTCCCTGGCCTCTCTCGCAGAGACGTTGAGTTGTGTTTGCGTTCTCCGCCTCGTCGTTTTGTCCTGTCCGTCAAGTGCCTCTTTGTCACGCCCGCTAGATGAACCGTCTGCCGGTTCTGACACTGATTTCCGGAGTCTCAGTCAAGTGTGTGTCAACAGGGCAGTTGGAAGGTTCCCTGAGGTGACTGATGAGTGACTCATCACATCTGGGAGGGTACAACATCAAGCACCACCCTCGCCTCAACTGTGTACTTTGTCTTCTCTTGTGCTCTCTTTCTCCCTCTCTCTCTCTATCTCTCTCTCTTTGCTTCTCTTCCTCTCTCTCTCATTCTGTCCCTCTCTCATTTGCCTCTGTCTTACTCTCCCTCTGCCTCTTTCTGTCTCTCTTTGTCTCTTTCCCTCCCTCTCCCCCCTCTCTCTCCCCCTCCCCCCTGTGTCACCCCCTCCAGGTGGTGGCCTATCACTTCTGCCAGGCAGACAACACCTACACCTGCCTGGTGCCTGAGTTTGTGCACAGCGTCGCCGCCCTGTTGGCCAGGTGTCCCCAGCTGACGCCCTACAGAGAGCAGCTGGTGAGGGAGCCCTCGCTGCAGAGCGCGCTCAGTCTGCGCTCCTGCGTCCAGGACCCCCTGGGTGCCTTCAGGAAGGGGGTGTTGGAGCCCCTCGCCAGCCTGCGACAAGGTAGCTCACCTGACCACCACGTCGTTGGGTTCAGACTTTATGCCAGGGTTATACAGGTGGACCGCCAAACCAATGAAAACTATGAAAAGAACGTCTGGAAACGGCAGAGATCTCCGAGAGGGCGACCTGTTATGAGTTGATGGAAAAAAATTGAGAAGCAGATTAATCTTGAGTGTCGGCTTAGTAAGAGAGCCATACCTAAGGGTTAACAACCTGTTCTGGTTATTAAAAGTCACGTTTCTAACTTTGTCGGCAGTTCTACACCTGGCCGTGGTAGTTACGCAGGTTACCTCTCTGTACAATGTGTGCTTACTGTGGCCCTGATGAACACTTTGTCTTCTCGCTCAATTTTTTTTGCTGTGAAAGCGAACTGTTTGCCTCCAAGTGTTGTGAAACGTGTGATTAGCGCAAATTAAGTGAACGGGTGTGTTGGGTGGCCACAAAAATATTTGAGCTACGCAAGTAGGCAGCAAAGTGGAAAAGGTGGGGAATGGCTGCTTGGTTTCTGCTCGTCACAGTAATGATCCCCTGTCTGTGAGTCAGGAGGTGCGCATGCTCTCCTCGCTCTCACCTGAGCCCCCGCATTCTGGGCCTCCGGGGGGTTAGAGAGGAGATGAGGAGGTGCTGGGGCAGAACGGCTCATATTCAGCCTGGGGAGGGGGAGGAGGAGGGGGAGGGGGGCGCGATACGCCTCAGCCCTTCTCATCTCAGATCCTGTCAGGGGTAGCGGCTGCCCCCATCCACATCCTGAAAGAGAAGCGAGTGTTCTCCCAGGAGGAACCTGCCTGTGAAGTCCCTCATCAGACACACAGTGTTCTAGAGGATGATGGGGGGAGGTAGTTCAGACCCATCTGTGTCTGGAGGCCTACACTAGTTAAGTTGCACAGCAGACCTGGGTGTTAGTGTGTGACTGTGAAAGGATTCCCAAAGAGCTTTTAAACCCAGCAGCTTTTCTGTCTTGCTTAAAAAGGGGTCGAACCCTAAACCAAAGTAAACTAAATCACCTCAAAATTGAATTATTTGGAGGTATTATAAGGGTTGTTTACCGTTCAGCCTGTCTTCCTCTTCTCTGTTGTGTGTTAACCCCCCTGAGCAGCGAGGACTCTTCCAGAGGAGGACTTGGTTGTGTTGGTGGACGGGCTGAACGAGGCAGAGTTCCACAAGCCTGACTATGGTGACACCATCTCCTCCTTCCTCACCAAGATCCTCCCCAAGGTCCCGCCCTGGCTCAAGCTGGTGGTCACCGTCAGGACCGGCCACCTGGTACGGAACCCAGCACACACCACTGCTGCACCAGAGAGTGTGTGTGTGTGTGTGTGTGTGTGTGTGGGGAGGGGGGGCTGTTCAACAAGTTATATGTTAGAATATATTCTTCTTTTAATGTAGAATGTTAGACAGAGGCCACAGATAGGATTGTGATCAGATATTTGGAGAAATCCAAATACTTGAATTCCTCTCTTTTTCTTGTCACTTGTCACCCGTATTATCTCTGCTGACACTCAGAAACAGTCCAGATGACAGAGATCTGGGCGGGAGTCCAGGCCTGTTAGGACATCAGCATGTTGTCTTTTCCTCAGGGCCAGAGCCCCTCTCAGCCAGCACCCCCACACTGCTGCTGTCTGTCTGCCTGTCTGCCTGTCTGCCTGTCTGTCTGTCTGTCTGCCTGTCTTTCTGTCTGTGTGTCTGTGTGTCTGTGTGTCTGCCTGCCTGCCTGCCTGCCTGCCTGTCTGTCTGTCTGTCTGTCTGCTTGCCTGTCTGTCTGTCTGCGTGTCTGTCTGCCTGTCTCTCTATGCGTGTCTGTCTTTCTGCCAACCAGCCAGCCTACCAGCAACCAGCCAGCCAGCCAGCATTTGGCATTTGTTACTTTAAGGACATGATAACATAAACATGATATAAAGATTTATTGTAAAAATGATCCGCGCGCAGCAAGCCAAACTGTAGCTTTTGGTTTCCAAGTCATCCCACTTACTGGAACACGCTTCTCTCAGCCCAAATGTGTCATCCTGTTCGTCTGTGGAAGTGATGATCTCAGAGGAGAGTCACTGTACAGTGGCTCTGACAAGTCATCACACCCAGCTCTGCTCCTCTCCTGCTCCACCAATCACTTCCTCCAGTCAGGGCTTCTACTTCCTGTGTAGCATGGAGGGAGACTGCCTGCCCTGAGGGCCAGTGGTTTATTTAGATTGATGTTTTTATATATTTCTGTTGTTCCGGTCTCTTTTCTCCCTCCCTCTCCTGCCTCCACTCCACCTTCTCCCCCTCCCTCTCCTCCTACCCCTCCCTCCCTCCCTCTCCTCCTCTCCCTCCCTCTCCTCCTACCCCTCCCTCCCTCTCCTCCTCTCCCTCCCTCCCTCTCCTCCTCTCCCTCCCTCCCTCTCCTTCTCCCCCTCCCTCTCCTCCTACCCCTCCCTCCCTCCCTCCCTCTCCTCCTACCCCTCCCTCCCTCTCCTTCTCCCCCTCCCTCTCCTCCTACCCCTCCCTCCCTCCCTCTCCTCCTACCCCTCCCTCCCTCTCCTCCTACCCCTCCCTCCCTCTCCTTCTCCCCCTCCCTCTCCTCCTACCCCTCCCTCCCTCTCCTTCTCCCCCTCCCTCTCCTCCTACCCCTCCCTCCCTCTCCTTCTCCCCCTCCCTCTCCTCCTACCCCTCCCTCCCTCCCTCTCCTCCTCTCCCTCCCTCTCCTCCTCTCCCTCCCTCCCTCTCCTCCTCTCCCTCCCTCTCCTCCTCCCCCTCCCTCTCCTCCTCCCCCTTCCTCTCCCCCCAGGAGCTGGCCTCCCCCCTTCCCTTCCCCAGGATCTCCCTGGATGACTTCTCGGATAGCAGTGAGATCGGCGCCGACCTCGGTGACTACATCCAGCTCCGTGTCAGCTCCAGCCCTGAGGTCGCCGCCAACGTGACGGCCCCCAGTGGCTCCGCCCCCGACCCACTCCTACTCAGCAAGTTCAGCAGCCACCTGGCCACGCGCAGCCAGGGCAGCATGCTGTACCTGCGCTGCACCCTCGACCTCTTCCATCACGGCCACCTGGTCATCAGGGGGGAAACTACATGGTGGTGCCTGTGTCGCTGGCGGAGGTGTTCCTGCTGCTGTGCCACGCCAGCTTCCCCGGGACGCAGGACTTGGAGCGAGCTCTGCCCGTGCTCAATCTGGTCCTGGCCTCGCTGCACCCGCTGACGGAGGAGCAGCTGTTCCGGGCGCTGAACGCAGGGCACATCCACGGGGAGGTGGCCTGGGAGGACTTCCTACTGCGTCTGGAGAGCCTCGCTCCCTTCCTGGTGAGGGGGCAGGAGGAGAGGGGGAGGAGGAGGAGAGGGGGCAGGAGGAGGAGAGGGGGCAGGAGGAGGAGAGGGCGGAGGAGGAGGAGAGGGGGCAGGAGGAGGAGAGGGGGCAGGAGGAGGAGAGGGGGAGGAGGAGGAGAAGAGGGAGGAGGAGGAGAGAGGGGGAGGAGGAGGAGAGGGGGGAGGAGGAGAGGGAGGAGGAGGAGAGGGGGGAGGGGGACCCTGGGGGCTCCTGACACAAGACAGGATTTTTACTTGGTTCTCAACCTCTGTTACACACACACACACACACACACACACACGTTGTACACAGATCACCCAGGTAGAAGGTGTTTGCTTCCTGGTTGCAGGTGAAGCGCAGAGACGGCACTCGCATGCTGTTCCACCCCTCCTTCAGGGAGTGGCTGGTCTGGAGGGCGGATGGAGAGAGCACCGACTTCCTGTGTGACCCCCGGTCAGTTCCTGTTATGGGGAGGGGGTGAGGGAAGGATGAGGGAGGGGAATTCTGGTGGTTAAATTGAAGTGAATTACCAGCCAGAACTACACAATAATGATGATGACGCTGATGGTGAGTGTTAGAAAAGCATTTCTCGCTTGTTACCGTGTCAACAGCCCTCATGGTGAATTTTAAGCAAAGCAGATGTGAGCGTTTTAATAGAGGTTTACTCACCCTGCAGACGGTTCTATCCTAACAGTGAGCAGAGAGGGAAACTGCCACCTCTAGATTTCTGCTCAAACTCTCTAACCACTAAGCTGTGCCCCAGGCGGTGGGTAAGGCTCCTAACGCTCTGCTTGGTGTTTGCCCTGCAGGAGTGGCCACGCCCTGTTGGCCTTCATGCTCTCCAGGCAGGAGGGGAAGCTGAACCGGCAGCAGACTGTGGAGCTGGGACACCACATCCTCAAAGCTCACATATTCAAGGTACTGGACCTCACCACACCATACTATACCACACCACACCACACCATACTATACCACACCACACCATACTATACCACAACATACCACACCATACTATACCACACCACACCATACTATACCATACCACACCATACCACACCACACCATACTATACCACACTATACCACACCACACCACACCACACCATACTATACCATACCACACCATACTATACCATACCACACCATACTATACCACACCACACCATACTATACCACACCACACCACACCATACTATACTATACCACACCATACTATTCTATACCACACCTCACCACACCATACTATACCACACCACACCATACCACACTATACCACACTATACCACTGTTACGCCCCCTCCAATGGCTCGGGTGAGGAGGAGCACGCAACTGCCCTAGGCCGCACAGTGGTGAGGGATGCGAGAGGGTAGCCCCAACAAACGTGTTTGCCACAACCAAGGATGCCGTGTACACAGGTTTAATAAGTACGCATGTACATTTACATACACAAACAAACAAAACAAACAATGGGGGAGGGACAACAACAACGGGGTAGGAGTAGGGCAGTGCCAGCGGTCTGTCAAATCAAAGAAATAATACAAAAAGGTCCCTAATCTTCCCCACCCCTATACTCTTTCCTAACACCAACTAAACTACAACTAACCTCACTGCTACAAGACACAGGGTGACAGCCGCTAGCTTCTAACCTAGTGTATATAACAGAGGGTTACCTACGGGTGTATGTATACCCCAGGGTATCTTACCTAGCCCTACTCCAGACGTCCAGGGCAAGGGCCAGAATACAGGTAACACAAAACTCCTACGGTTCTCAACAACCAATAACCGAATACGATAAACAACGCTCAATGTTCAGTAGTAATCGTATGCTCAAATGCTCAATGTTACCAACAAACACCAACCTCTCCCCACACAACACAAACACATACTGACAGCTAAATACAGTGTGATGAGCTCCTCCGATTGGATAACGATGAGCCTTGCTGGACACGCCCACGTCATCAGGCCAGGAACGCACCACACCTGAGAGCTGACAGACAGGAGAAGAGAAACAGACACCGTAACACGCCCACCCAAAAAGAGAAAACCCAGGGTTTTCGACCCGGAAAAACAAGGATGAGTACATAAAGGGCAGAACAAGCACGTTAACACACATCAGAACACACGCCAGAACATACATACGCAGTACACATCATACACAACAATGTACCACTCACTAGCTCATCATCGTAAGTGCCACAGATAAAAGTATACCTACAACAGATACTGACCACTGCGTGGGCTGCCTAAGGACTCCACACACGGGATAGGGCATCAGCGAGCACGTTATCAGCTCCCTTTTTGTGCTTGATAACCAAGTTGTACCCTTGGACGAACAGCGCCCAGCGCATAAGGCGCTGGTTGCTGTTGTACATACGATTCAGGAAAACCAAAGGGTTGTGGTCGGTATATATCACAACTGGTAACACACTAGAACCAACGTAAACCTCAAAGTATTCCAGCGCCAACAACAACGCCAGAGTCTCCTGCTCGATGGTGGAGTAGCGGGTCTGAGCACCAGTAAACTTCCTTGAGAAGTAACACACGGGGTGGTCAACCCCCTCGTCGTCCTCCTGCAACAGGACAGCCCCTGCCCCGACAGCACTGGCATCAACCTCCATTTTAAAAGGCTTGCCGAAATCGGGACCTGCAAGAACAGGGGAACTACACAACAGTACCTTCACAGCGTCAAAGGCAGCTTGGCACTCAGCAGTCCACTGAAACTGGCGGACAGGGCTTAGTAGGCTGGTCAGCGGGGCCACCACAGACGAGAAGTTCCTGCAGAAGGAACGGTAGTAGCCCGCCATACCCAGGAACCGACGCAGGTTTCTCCTTGTAGTAGGGGCAGGAAAAGCACTTATTGCAGAGACCTTTTCGGCAACTGGACGTACCTGTCCACGCCCCACCTGCTTCCCGAGGTAGGTAACAGTTGCCTTCCCAAACTCGCATTTCGCCAGATTAAGGGTCAGTGAGGCAGCTGCTAAGCGGCTGAATACAGTGTGTAGGGTATTTAGGTGGCTTCCCCAGGTGGATGAATGGACCATCAAGTCGTCTAGGTAGGCGCAACAATCAGGGACGTCAGCCAACACCAGGTTGACTAGGCGTTGGAAGGTGGCTGGAGCGTTACGCATACCGAAAGCCATCACTGTATATTGCATGAAACTGTCAGGTGTCACGAAAGCAGATATCTCCGCAGCACGCGGAGACAAGGGGACCTGCCAGTAGCCCTTTAACAAGTCCAGCTTGGTAACGTAGGTAGCAGAACCGATGGTATCAACGCAATCGTCAATGCGCGGCAACGGAAAGGAGTCGGGGACTGTGACAGTGTTTACTTTTCTATAGTCTGTACAAAATCTATGGGTGCCGTCAGGTTTCGGTACCAGCAAACACGGTGAGCTCCAAGGACTGGAGCTGTGAGTGGCTAGCCCATTCTCCAGCAGGTAAGCAACCTCCCGTTTCATTATTTCCCTTTTTGCTGCGTTCACCCGATAAGGATGCTGCTTTATCGGGACGGCATCGCCCACATCAACATCGTGCACTAGCACGGTAGTGCGGCTTGGGACATCACCGCATATAGATGGGAAAGCGTCTACTAGCCTCACAATATCGGCTTGTTGCTCCCCACACAGATGCACTAATAGCGCCGGTAAGTTTGGCAGTAGTTCGGAGTTCGCCAACCGCGCACTGAGCTGAGCTGAAGCCATACGAGGACTCAACCCGTCCTCGTCGTCCACAGGTGCGTCAATAGCATCTTGGGACAGCACCACTGCAGCCACCGAGGAGACCGCAGGTTCAGTCGCGTTTGGGGGGTCATCTCTGGAGTGGTACAATTTCAGCATGTTTACGTGACAGACACGGCTCTGACGTTTACGATCAGGCGTCTTGATCACGTAATCTGTCTCGCTCAGCTTTCTTTCTACCTTGTAGGGACCAACGAAACGGGCAGAGAGGGATGAGCCCGGCACAGGCAGTAGGACCAAGACACGGTCACCAGGCTGCAAGGAACGGTACACAGCCTTGCGGTCAAACCGCGCCTTCATCCGCCCCTGTGTGGTTAACAACATCTCTGCAGCGAGAGCGCGCGCTGAATGCAGCCTCTCGCGGACCACGCTCACATACTCCAAGACGTGTTTTGGAGGACTTGACGTGTCTAGTACTTGTTCTTTTAGAACCTTTAGGGGCCCTCGAACTGTGTGCCCGAAGACTAACTCAGCAGGGCTGAAACCTGTTGACTCCTGTACTACCTCCCTAGCCGCAAACAGAACAAAAGGAACACCCTCGTCCCAATCGTTCTTTGTGTCCATACAGTACTTCCTCAACATCGCTTTCAGAGTCTGGTGCCAGCGTTCTAGAGCACCCTGGCTCTCCGGGTGGTAAGCGCTGGACACCCTGTGTGTGATAGAGAGGGTTTTAAGCACCTGGGCGAACAACTTAGCAGTGAAGTTGGTACCCTGGTCTGTCTGTACCTCTTTCGGCAGACCAAATGTGGAAAAGAACTTCAACAGGGCTGCAACCACTACCTTGGTGGTGATGTTACGCAGCGGTATAGCCTCAGGATACCTAGTAGCAGCACACATAACGGTTAAGAGGTACTGGTTTCTAGACCTCGTCTTGGGCAATGGACCGACACAGTCGACTATCACCTTCTCAAAAGGCTCACCCATCACAGGAATAGGGTGGAGTGGAGCCGGCGGAATAACCTGGTTGGGTTTACCCATGAGCTGACACGTGTGACAGGTTCTACAGTGACGGGCCACGTCACCTTTCAAACCCGGCCAAAAGAAGTGCTGCAGGACACGGTTGTGTGTCTTGGTAACGCCCATGTGTGCTGACCAGGGAGTGTCATGGGCCAAGGACAGGACCTGTGACCTAAACAGAGTCGGCACAACAACCTGAACGACCGTGCTCCACTCTGTGTCGGGTCCCTGGTGTGAAGCCCATTTTCGTAGCAGAACTCCGTTCTCTAAGAAGTAAGCCAAGGGCTGCACATCAGCCCGCTCACGAGGCACAACCGCAGAAAAACAAGCCCTGAGTGTGGGATCTGTCTTTTGCGCGTTAACCAAGTCGTCCCGCGTAGCTGACAACATGGACTCTCCAGCCGTGGAAGACCGACCCAGGCTATGTGGTGCTTCCTTAGGTACTTCGTCAGCACGAAAGACCGGGGCAAAAATGGTGTCGTCCAGCCCAACCACACCACCCAACCGCCGTGACTGTGCTCGCGTCACCACACACGCTGGGAACACAGCGCACGAACCAGATGAGGTAGCAGGTACCTCAGGGACATCGAGGACCTCCAACACTGGCTTCACCAGGCCTCCTGCAATGTCGTTCCCCATAACTAAGGTGATCCCTTTTACCGGGAGACTAGGCACAACAGCGACTCTAAAACGTCCACTAACTAGATCCGATTGGATATACACAAAGTGCAAAGGCACTGGGACGTAGCCCATTTCTATTCCTTGCAATAGAACGTTTCCACAACAATACGACCCATCAGTCCATGGCAACGCATCGGACAGAATTACGGACTGGGAAGCTCCTGTGTCGCGCAGGATCTGAACGGGGACTTGAGACTCGGCATCACCAGTCAACGAGACTGACCCAGCAAATGTAAATGGGCCATAACCAGCATCGGGTGACTGACGTGGTATGCACGACTGGCCCTTGTTGTCAGACGTGGTCTGGAGCAACGCCAAGGGTTTGGTAGACGGCGCGTTAGGCGCGTTCTGTCTCTGCAGCTTCCTGCAGTCTGCCAAGAGATGTCCCTTGCGGTGACAGTAATAGCACTCGCGTTCCTCACTGCGACGACCTGGGGGGGGGAGTGGCCAAGAAGCGTTCTTGGTCGGTGTGGTGGTGATACTAGAGGCTGCAACACCCCGAGACTCGGGACGGGGCGCGCTAAACGTTGTCCTGTGCGTTAGGGCAAACTCGTCAGCTAGCACTGCGGCTTGGGACAATGTCGCTACCTTCTGCTCGTTCATATACACCACCAGCCTTTCTGGCAGGCTGTTCTTAAACTCCTCCACCAACACTAGCTCCCGGAGAGAAGCTAAGTCACTGCACTTACTGACTGCGCACCACCGGTCAAACAGCATTTGTTTCTCCCGAGCGAACTCCACATGTGTCTTTCCCAGACTTTTCTTGTGGCCTCGAAACTTTTGCCTATACGCTTCGGGGACCAGCTCATAAGCACGGAGTACTGCGGTTTTTACGCACTCGTACTGTAAGCTATCCTGCAACGGCAAAGCCGACACGATCTCCTGTGCTTTTCCGCACAGCTTACATTGCAGCAGCAACGGCCAAACCTCTCTGGGCCACTTCAAGGCGGTAGCGATGCGCTCAAAAACGCCAAAATAAGAATCCACCTCCGTCTCTCTGAACGGTGGAACAAGAGCTATGTTTTTGCTCACGTCGAATTGGAGCGTCTGACTTGATGGAGGGCCGCTGTTTATGCCAGCTTCTAACTCAAGCTGTCTTATCCGAACTTTTGCCTCAGCGTCTATCCTGCGTTTCTCAAGCTCGAATTCATACAGCCTGGCCTGTTCTCGCTCTTTCCTCTCGCCCTCCAGTCGGGCCAACCTCACCCTGAGTTTAGCCGCAAGAGAACCAGGAGTAGCATTAACGCTGTCTGTCGACAAGACCGGAGAAGGAGGTGGTGTTTGTCTCTCGACATCCTCCACGTCTTCCTTTCCCTCAACAAACACCCCTTTCTCCTCTAAACCTTCCCTGACCAAGGCCAGGAGCTCAGCCTTACGGGCCTGCTTCGGGGGCTCCAGACCGTAGTGGTCCGCTAAGGCGTGAAGGTCCTCAACACGCAGCGTCTCTAGCAGAACCACGGAAGGCTCCTCAATAAAAGAGGACACGGCCGAGGTAGCCATCACACACACACACACAACAACCCAACAAACTAACGTGGCTCACAACCACGCCAACCACCCTCAGCGCCACCAACGTGCGGACCGAAGGCCTGCACTTGATCCCGGACGAGCCCCCAACTGTTACGCCCCCTCCAATGGCTCGGGTGAGGAGGAGCACGCAACTGCCCTAGGCCGCACAGTGGTGAGGGATGCGAGAGGGTAGCCCCAACAAACGTGTTTGCCACAACCAAGGATGCCGTGTACACAGGTTTAATAAGTACGCATGTACATTTACATACACAAACAAACAAAACAAACAATGGGGGAGGGACAACAACAACGGGGTAGGAGTAGGGCAGTGCCAGCGGTCTGTCAAATCAAAGAAATAATACAAAAGGTCCCTAATCTTCCCCACCCCTATACTCTTTCCTAACACCAACTAAACTACAACTAACCTCACTGCTACAAGACACAGGGTGACAGCCGCTAGCTTCTAACCTAGTGTATATAACAGAGGGTTACCTACGGGTGTATGTATACCCCAGGGTATCTTACCTAGCCCTACTCCAGACGTCCAGGGCAAGGGCCAGAATACAGGTAACACAAAACTCCTACGGTTCTCAACAACCAATAACCGAATACGATAAACAACGCTCAATGTTCAGTAGTAATCGTATGCTCAAATGCTCAATGTTACCAACAAACACCAACCTCTCCCCACACAACACAAACACATACTGACAGCTAAATACAGTGTGATGAGCTCCTCCGATTGGATAACGATGAGCCTTGCTGGACACGCCCACGTCATCAGGCCAGGAACGCACCACACCTGAGAGCTGACAGACAGGAGAAGAGAAACAGACACCGTAACAACCACACTATACCACACCACACCATACTATACCATACCACACCACACCACACCATACCACACCATACTATACCATACCACACCATACTATACCACACCACACCATACTATACCACACCACACCACACCACACCATACTATACTATACCACACCATACTATTCTATACCACACCTCACCACACCATACTATACCATACCACACCATACTATGGTATACCATACCTCACCACACCATACTATACCATACCACACCATACTATGGTATACCATACTACTGGAGTCTGATGGCTGAGCGGTGAGAGAGTCGGGCTAGTGATCCAAAGGTTGCCGGATTGATTCCCCGCCGTGCAAAATGACGTTGTGTCCTTGGGCAAGGCACTTCACCCTACTTGCCTCGGGGGGAATGTCCCTGTACTTACTGTAAGTCGCCCTGGATAAGAGCGTCTGCTAAATGACTAAATGTAAATGTAAAATGTACTATACTATACCACACCATACTATTCTATACCACACCACACCATACTATACCACACTATACCATACCACACCATACCACACCATACTATACCACACCACACCACACCACACCATACTATACCACACCTCACCACACCATACTATACCACACCTCACCACACCATACTATACCACACCATACCACACCATACTATACCACACCACACCACACCATACTATACCACACCACACCACACCATACTATACCACACCTCACCACACCATACTATACCACACCACACTATACTATACCACACCATACTATACTATACCACACCACACCACACCACACCATACTATACTATACCACACCATACTATACTATACCACACCATACTATACTATACTATACTATACCACACCATACTATACCACACCATACTATACTATACCACACCATACTATACTATACTATACCACACCATACTATACCACACCACACCATACTATACTATACTATACCACACCATACTATACTATACTATACCACACCACACCATACTATACCACACCACACCATACTATACCACACCACACCACACCACACCATACTATACTATACCACACCATACTATACTATACTATACCACACCACACCACACCATACTATACTATACCACACCATACTATACTATACTATACCACACCATACTATACCACACCACACCATACTATACCACACCACACCATACTATACTATACTATACTATACCACACCATACTATACTATACTATACTATACCACACCATACTATACTATACTATACCACACCACACCACACCATACTATACCACACCACACCATACTATACTATACTATACCAAACCATACTATACCACACCATACTATACTATACCACACCATACTATACCACACCATACTATACTATACTATACCACACCATACTATACTATACCACACCATACTATACTATACTATACCACACCATACTATACTATACCACACCACACCATACTATACCACACCATACTATACTATACTATACCACACCATACTATACCACACCACACCATACTATACTATACCACACCATACTATACTATACTATACCACACCATACTATACTATACTATACCACACCACACCATACTATACTATACTATACCACACCATACTATACTATACTATACCACACCATACTATACTATACTATACCACACCACACCATACTATACCACACCACACCATACTATACTATACTATACCACACCATACTATACCACACCATACTATACTATACTATACCACACCATACTATACTATACTATACCACACCATACTATACTATACCACACCATACTATACCACACCACACCACACCATACTATACTATACTATACTATACTATACCACACCATACTATACCACGCCATACTATACTATACTATACCACACCATACTATACCACACCATACTATACTATACTATACCACACCATACTATACCACACCACACCATACTATACTATACCACACCACACCATACTATACTATACTATACCACACCATACTATACCACACCCTACTATACTATACTATACCACACCATACTATACTATACTATACCACACCATACTATACTATACTATACTATACCACACCATACTATACTATACTATACCACACCATACCACACCATACCACACCATACTATACCATACCTCACCACACCATACTATACCATACCTCACCACACCATACTATTCTATACCACACCATACCACACCACACCATACCACACCATACTATACCACACCACACCACACCATACTATACCACACCACACCATACCACACCACACCATACTATACCACACCATACCACACCATACATATTCAAGGTTCTCCGCTGCTCCTCCCATCTCTCAGGCCTTGATAAAGATGTAGTTTAGTTTAGCAGACTGTTATTCTAAGCAACGTACACCTGGGTTTATTTGATCTGCAGTTACTGTCTGCCTAGGTCACAGTGCCTGAACCTGACCTGTAACCCCTGACCTGTGACCCCTGACCTGTGACCCCTGCCCTGTGACCCCTGACCTGTGACCCCTGACCTGTGACCCCTGCCCTGTGACCCCTGACCTGTGACCCCTGCCCTGTGACCCCTGACCTGTGACCCCTGACCTGTGACCCCTGCCCTGTGACCCCTGACCTGTGACCCCTGCCCCCGTGGTTGTGTCCCCAGGGCCAGAGTAAGAGAACAGGGGTGTCCTCCAGTGTGCTGCAGGCTCTGTGGGTGAACTGCAGCACAGACAACCTGTCTGCTGCACTGGGCTCCCTCAGGAACCTGTACACCCCCAACCTCAAGGTCAGACACACACGCATGCACACACACTTCCAAGCATACACACACACCCTCCCTGACACTCCTGGTCGTCCGCAGGTGAGCCGTCTGCTCATAATGGGCGGGGCCAGCGTCACCTGGTGCACGGAGGTGATTGGTCGAGCCCCTGTGCTGGGGGTGCACGCCCACCTGGGCCACACGGAGGAGGCGGGGCTCCTGCTGGAGATGGGCGCGGCCGTGGACGCGGTCAGCGACACAGGGATGACCCCTCTCTGCCTGGCGGCAGCAGCCGGACACCTGGGACTGGTCACCCTGCTCTGCAGGAAGGGGGCAAAGGTCACCGTCCTCATAAATTTAGATAGTAGAATAGGTTATAGAATAGATGAAATGGTGAAATAGAAGAGTTAAAAGAGGAGGGTAGATTGATCAGAATTGGTTTGCTTTGCAACCAGGCCAACAGAACTCTTAAACAGATGAATAGAATCAAATGTTAGTGTTGGATGTTCCTCCGTGGCATGACCTGCCATTAAAGAGATCAATAGTGACTGTAGGAGGACAACCAGGAAGTGAACATGTCCTGACCCCTGACCCCTGTGTGTTAGGTGAGCCATGTGGACAAGTTGGGCCAGTGTGCTGTGGTCCACGCTGGGCTGAAGGGACACCCAGACATCATCCACCTCCTCCTGGCCCAGGCCTGGCCTGAGCCTCCGGCCCCCAGCGGCCCCCCGGGCCCCCACGGCCCCCCGGGCTGCCCCGGCAGGACAGAGGCCTGTCAGCAGGCCCTGACAGCAGCCTCCAGCATGGGACACACACACGTATGACCCACCTCCTACCTCCACACATGTACACACAACCATGTTTTAAATATATATGTTCACTTTTTTTGAGAAGTTCTTTTGTGTTTGTCTGGATGAACACTTGCTTCTCCCAGACGAGCAGAAACACGCGTCCTGATCCTCGCAGCTGCAGGCAGACTGTGTTCTTCTGGGTTTGTGTGTTTGATGGGACTAGTTTAATATACGAACATATTTATAATATAGAAGTGCTTCGTAGAACTTGGCAACACATCAGTATTCCTACCTTATCACTCCCAGTGGCTCACACACACACACACACACACAGCTGTGCTGCTGGTCCATGCTGCTGGTCCATGCTGCTGGTCCATGCTGCTGGTCCATGCTGCTGGTCCATGCTGCTGGTCCATGCAGCTGGTCCATGCAGCTGGTACATGCTGCTGGTACATGCTGCTGGTACATGCTGCTGGTCCATGCAGCTGGTCCATGCTGCTGGTCCATGCAGCTGGTACATGCTGCTGGTCCATGCAGCTGGTCCATGCTGCTGGTCCATGCAGCTGGTCCATGCAGCTGGTCCATGCAGCTGGTCCATGCAGCTGGTCCATGCAGCTGGTCCATGCAGCTGGTACACTCTGTGTCTCCAGGTTGTGAGGAACCTCCTGGAGCTCAAGGATGATCATGTGACCCTGCAGGTAGACGCTTCTGACTCCCTCTGGAGAGAGACAGGTACTGTTCATCCCCCTCTCTCCTTGTCTCTGTCTGTCCCTTCCTCTCCTCTGTGACCCAGATCTCTCTCTGTCTCTCTCTCTCCCCCCTCTCTCTCTCTCCCCCCCCCCCCTCTCTCTCTCTCTCTCTCTCTCTCTCTCTCTCTCTCTCTCTCTCTCTCTCTCTCTCTCTCTCTCTCTCCTCTCTCTCTCTCCCCCCCCTCTCTCTCTCTTTCTCTCTCTCTCTCTCTCCCCCCCCTCTCTCTCTCTCTCCCCCCCTCTCTCTCTCTCTCCCCCCCCCTCTCTCTCTCTCTCTCCCTCTCTCCCCCCCCCTCTCTCTCTCTCTCTCTCTCTCTCTCTCTGTCTCTCTCTCTCTCTCTCTCTCTCACTCTGTTCTTCTCTTCATCTTGGCCCCCATCCATCACTCCCTTGCTAACCCTAACCCTTGCTAACCCTAACCCTTGCTAACCCTAACCCTTGCTAACCCTAACCCTTGCTAACCCTAACCCTTGCTAACCCTAACCCTTGCTAACCCTAACCCTTGCTAATAATAGCTGCCTAATCAGGTTTTAGTTGGCATGAAAATAATGAGTGTTTTACGACGCTGCACATTAGAAAACAACCGTGAATGTTTTTGAGAAGTTATGTTGTGGATTTGGAATGACCTGGCACACAGCCCAAGATGATCCTGAAGATCTGAAGTAGCGTTCACAGCAGCATGCAGCATGGTCTATAGGCCATACAGATGATGCCCTTACATCACTGTGTGAGGATAATATAAGTAATGAGGGAGGGAAAAGACACTCCGCGATGGGCCACATTTTACTAAGGTGCAGTGCTGCAGTGAACCTGGGTTATTGAGTTGGGATATCCTTCCACCTGTCATCTCAACCTCCTCTCCTCCTTTCAAAACGTTTTTTCTTTTCTTTTCTACCTTTCAAAACATTTTTAGAAATGTTTTTTTTTTCCAAATATTTTTTAAACCTTTCACACTGTGTTTCACACATCCTCACACACACACACACACACACAAGAGGACACACTCACATGCACTGACACACACACACACACACACACACAAGAGGACACACTCACATGCACTGACACACACACATACGCAAGAGGACACACTCACATGCACTGACACACACACACACACACATTCAAGGTCACCAATGTCACATAACAGTCAGATGAATAAACCAGGCACATCACATTTTCATGTAGTCATTTTTACTTTAAATATCTTGATTGTAGACAATAAATCCTGAATGTATATTCTGTAACGTAATGAGTGGCCAAGACTCCATACTGAGATGTAGTGAGATGATTGAGATCAGGAACTATCCTGATAACGAGCCTGATTCATCTCCATGCCTGTCTCTGTTTTATTTGTGTGCTGACAATCAGAGTTCCGATGACAGATTGATGAAGCACACAGGGAGAGAAGCACTGCTTAAACATGTTAATGTGAGGCGAGGGTGTGTCTGTGTGTGTCTGTCTCTGTCTGTGTGCGTGTGGTTATGTGTGTGTGTGTGTGTGTCTTTGTCTTCCATCCGCTCACCCAGCTGAGAGTTCCAGTGCTGTGGTTCAAACACGCAGTTCTGATTGGCCAGTGGTTCAAACACGCAGCTCTGATTGGCCAGTGGTTCAAACACACAGCTCTGATGGTTCTGGGGAGACAGTAGAGTGTGGCAGTGTCTCTAACCCTGGTCAGGTGACCCAGGTCTAACCCCCGACACCTGGTCAGGTGACCCAGGTCTCAGCCCCGACACCTGGTCAGGTGACCCAGGTCTCAGCCCCGACACCTGGTCAGGTGACCCAGGTCTCAGCCCTGACACCTGGCCCTGCTGGGGCTCATGACTGTAATTCCAGACCAGTGATGAAATGTTATGACAAGGGAAAGTACAGGAACAGTTGAGTGGCAGTTATGTCGCCCCGTTTTACAGCGCGGAGCCATCATCACTGTCACGTTATTTATTTTAAATGGTCTTAGCTGTCATACTTTTGACATATGCAAATGAGAAGCTGCTAAAGAGGTGATCTCTCCCCCCTCCTCTCTCTCCCTCCTCTCTCCCCTCCTCTCTCTCCCTCCTCTCTCCCCCTCCTCTCTCTCCCTCCTCTCTCCCCCTCCTCTCTCTCCCTCCTCTCTCCCCCTCCTCTCTCTCCCTCCTCTCTCCCCCTCCTCTCTCTCCCTCCTCTCTCCCCCTCCTCTCTCCCCCCCTCCTCTCCCCCCTCCTCTCTCTCCCCCTCCTCTCTTCCCCTCCCTCCTCTCTCCCCCTCCCTCCTCTCTCCCCCTCCCTCCTCTCTCCCCCTCCTCTCTCTCCCTCCTCTCTCTCCCTCCTCTCTCCCCCTCCCTCCTCTCTCCCCCTCCCTCCTCTCTCCCCCTCCCTCCTCTCTCTCTCTCCTCTCTCTCCCTCCTCTCTCCCCCTCCTCTCTCCCCCTCCCTCCTCTCTCCCCCTCCCTCCTCTCTCCCCTTCCTCTCTCTCCCTCCTCTCTCCCCCTCCCTCCTCTCTCCCCTTCCTCTCTCTCCCCCTCCTCCCCCTCCCTCCTCTCTCCCCCTCCTCTCTCCCCCTCCCTCCTCTCTCCCCCTCCCTCCTCTCTCCCCTTCCTCTCTCTCCCTCCTCTCTCCCCCTCCCTCCTCTCTCCCCTTCCTCTCTCTCCCCCTCCTCCCCCTCCCTCCTCTCTCCCCCTCCTCTCTCCCCCTCCCTCCTCTCTCCCCCTCCCTCCTCTCTCCCCTTCCTCTCTCTCCCTCCTCTCTCCCCCTCCCTCCTCTCTCCCCTTCCTCTCTCTCCCCCTCCTCCCCCTCCCTCCTCTCTCCCCCTCCTCTCTCCCCCTCCTCTCTCCCCCTCCCTCCTCTCTCCCCCTCCTCTCTCTCCCTCCTCTCTCCCCCTCCCTCCTCTCTCCCCTTCCTCTCTCTCCCCCTCCTCCCCCTCCCTCCTCTCTCCCCCTCCTCCCCCCCTCCTCTCCCCCCAGCCCTGGGTGTGGCGTCAGCGCGGGGCAGGCTCCAGACCTGTGTGTTCCTGCTGGAGCAGGGGGCCAGCGTGGAGCAGGCCAGCCACCGGGGCGTGACCCCTCTCCTCAGCTGCGTCCGCCACGGCCACGCCCAGGTCAGAGGTCATCCTGCTTCTCCTCACAGGTCAACGCCGTCCGGACTACCAGAGTAACTCTCTGACATCTCTCTCTCTCTGCCCCCCCCTCCCTCCCCCAGGTAGCAGAGCTGCTCCTGCAGCATGGGGCCAACATCGAGGCGGTGGACAAACAGGGTCGCACTCCTCTGATGGTGGCAGGCAGCGAGGGTCACCTGACCACTGTTGACCTGCTGTTGTCCAAGGGTGAGGGGTCACGCTTAATTCTGAATTAATGTTCTGAAATGTGGTTTGTTGTAAACGTGACTGACGGTTAATGTCATTCCAAAAGTAACCAGTATCTTGCACGTGCATGTATGGGTGTGTGTCTGTGTGTGTGTCTGTGTGTGTGTCTGTCTGTGTGTTTCCCCAGGGGCGTCCGTGTCCTCAGTGGACCAGGAGGGGGTGTCGGCGCTGGGGTGGGCTTGTCTGAAGGGCCGCAGGGGCGTGGCCCAGCTGCTGCTGGAGAACGGCTCCGACATCAACCACCTGGACCGCACTGGACGTTCCCCGCTGGACCTGGCCGCGCTGGGTGCACACACACACACGGTCAGTCAGCACACACACACACGGTCAGTCAGCACACACACACACACACACACATGGTCAGTCAGACAACTTCTGGTCTGGTCTCTGACCTCTGTAGGTGCAGTACCTGGTGGAGAGGGGGGCGGGCGAGCCCAGCTCTCACAGTCAGACTGAGCGCTCCAACACTCTGCTGAAGAAGGGAGCCAAAATCGGTAGGACAACTTTGACATCTTCGGTACAGCGCTTTGGACAAAAGCATCTTCTGAATGAAGGCACAGCAGCAGACCCAGGATCAGAAGCGTGTAGTTCTAACTAAGTGTTTCAGTGTCGAGGAACGGTCTGTATTTAACTCTAATAACAGTATCTCAACTCCCAGGTTTACACAGTGTAGCAGAAACACTGTCTGGTCTGAAGTCTGACATCAAACTTGTTGTGGGCTCAGGTTCACGGTACAGAGGCATGTTCCTGTTTGTGAGAATGGTGATACATCTGAACATCTCATGTATACATTCATCTGCCACCTCCTCTTGTTCCTCCACTTCTCTCCCCCCTCTCTCTCTCCCCCCTTCTCTCTCTCCCCCTCTCTCTCTCCCCCTCTCTCCCCCCCCCTCGCTCCCCCTCTCCCCCCCCCCTCTTTCTCCCTCGCTCCCCTGCTGGACACCTGACAGGCTATAAAACTGCTCCTCATGACCGATCAGGTAAGATGCCTCTATCTAGGTTGATGACTACAGGATTCAACATTGTGTTTGTGCAAGTGTTTTTTGAGTGACTGCATGTCTGAGCGAGTGTGTGTCTGCGTGCCTGTCTGTGGTGTGTGTATGTAATGTGTGTGCCCTATACCAGCCAGTCCTCTCCAGGTCATGCCTCGTAGGGTTAGAGTCAGGGTTAGTGATGTGTGTGTGTGTGTCCTCCAGGTCATGCCACGTGGGCGATGGCCTCTTCCAAACCAGACGTCCTCCTCATCCTGTTACAGAAGCTCATGGAGGAGGGCAACCTGCTGTACAAGGTACTGCAGCTCTGTAGTCCTGTTCTCTATGTAGTCCATGATCTCCACTGTTGTTGAAAATCTCTTCTGTGTTTCTCTCTCCCCCTCTGTTCTCCTCCCTGTCCTCCTCCCTCTCCCCTCCTCCTGTCTTCCTCCCTCCAGAAGGGGAGGATGAAGGAGGCGGGGCAGAGGTACCAGTACGCCCTGAGGAGGTTCCCCCGGGAGGGCGTGGCCGAGGACCTGCGCTCCCTGAGAGAGCTGAAGGTGTCCCTCTACCTCAACCTGTCTCGCTGCAGCCGCAAAAACAACGTACGTGCCTCCACCTGGCTCTGGGGGGTGTGTGTGTGTGGTGTGTGGTGTGTGGTGTGTGTGGTGTGTGTGTGATGTGTGTGTGTGGTGTGTGTTTGTATCAGAGCCGCTGCTGATATGGAGAATGTCATCTTCTGGTCCGCTCAGCCAGGAGTAATGGAGGGCTTGATAGGCTGCGATAAGGTCATCCTCGCTACGAAGCTGCTCGGTAATAAATCAGAACACACACACACACACTCTCTCTCTCTCACACACTCTCTCACACACACACACACTCACAGAGAGGCACACACCCTCTCTCACACCCTCTCTCACACACACACACACACACACAGTGTCTCAGCTCTTCTCCCTGGTTCCTGCTGAGGGCCTTGTCCTAGCAGGATGTGGATCTGGACGGGTCATGTGCAGCAGGTGAGAGCTGTGAGGAGCGGAGGCCTTTCCTACGTCATCATTCCATCTACAGCAGAGCTGCTGGCTCGACCTCACTCCTCACTCTCAAGGGCACCAGCACAATGATGCCGCTCATTATATATTCAGCTGCCACAGATCAGGAGGAGCACACCGAGATACTGGCTGGGGGGTTGGTACACTCACTCTCACACACACACACACACACACAAGTACCACATGTACACACAGCGTAAGTGTACACACAGCTACTCACACATAATCAAGTATACACACACAAATGCGTGCACACGACGCGGTTATGAAAACCCTATCCTTGTGGGCCAGATGTAATCTTTGGCATGTGATTGACATGGCTATTCTGGGAATAAGGGCCGTGAGCAGCAAATAACTGCTGTTTAACTCTCCAGTTAAGCAATGATTATTGTTATGCTGATTACTCATTGCAGTCAGCTAATGCAGAGAGCAGCCCTCTCCACTCTCTGTCTGGATTCATGACTGCCTCTGCAAACATCACTGAGGCTAATGACTGCAAGCTGGGTGGCAGGAGATTGTTCCTCTCCAATACAAATTTCTGGAACATTAAAATTCTCATGACTCTTTTATTTATTTAGAGAAACAGGGACAGTGTACAATAAACATTAACCTCAAGAGCCCCCTGGCCCCCCCAGTGGTGAAATGCTAGTTTCCTCAAGGATCACAATGACTCTTGTTTAGAGACTTGGGCCCAATCCCAATACTCCCCCTTCCCCCCAGCCCTTAGTTTACTCCTAGCCCTTGGCCCTCGAAACTGAGGGGTAAGGGATACATATCCCTAAGAAATGGGACGCCACTAGGTTACAGGTATGTCATCTAGGACGTATTGATATCTCCAAAGAAAGTAGTGTTTTGCACTGACATTAAACGAAATTCGCTGCTAATGGAGTTTACTTACAACTGTAGACATGCTTGTCAAAGACATGCGGGACTGTTTTGCAATTCAGCACTGTAACATTAGCGTACCAAACTAGCGATTTTTAAAAACGTTTCAATTAGGAAAATGGTTGCAAATATATATGTTCAGGACTGTGTATAACACAAAACAAGATTGTCATAATTTTTTATCAATTTATTAAGCCGAAAATATTACATTTATCGCACTCTCTGGATGATTTGGCCGCCATTGTTGCCGGTCGCGCACTTCAAGTAAGCTCCCGATCTTACTTGGTTTAAATACCCCTTAGTCTTAGCCCTACCCCTAGATCAGAAAGAGTATTGCGACACCACTAGTCTTGTTGGTTAGTGGTAACTGATTTAAACTGATGTATTCGCTGCGAAATATTCTATTTTAATTAATCTTATTTTTATTTATTTTTACTTTTGCTTGCTTTTCTTCAGGTACACTTGCACGTAGCGATTCATGTTGTTTAATTGTAACTTGTTTAACTACATGCTCTTATGGTTCTTCCCTTTGGCACTTATTTTTGGGTTGTTCACAATGTGTGCTTCATGTTTTGGCTACCCGCAATGCTTTGGGGCTATCTTTTTGTTATTATCAGTGACCTATGCACTTTGTAAAGCTCTCTCTTGGAAGTCGCTTTGGATAAAAGCGTCTGCTAAATGAATAAATGTAAGAGGAGAGATGCATAGTACCAGGTTTTAGCTCAAGAGCAAATTTTAACACGCAGTCCCTGGTTAAAACAGTTGTTCTTGTGTGTTTAAACCAGGACTTTGGCATTGCGGAGGACTTTGCTACCAAGGCCCTGGAGCTGAAACCCAGGTCCTACGAAGCCTTCTACGCTCGCGCCCGTGCCAAGAGAAGCAGCAGGTTGGAACCTGCCTCCAGGACACCCACACACACCCTCAGGGGTTAGCCCACACACCCACACCCTCAGGGGTTAGAGCCTGTGTGAGCTGTGTGGTGTCTCTCCTTCCTTCCTTCTCTCAGGAAGTTCTCTGCGGCTCTCAACGACCTGAACGAAGCGTCCCGCCTCTGTCCCTCCAACCGGGAGATCAGACGGCTGCTGCTGCGCGTGGAGGATGAGTGTCAACAGCAACAGCAGCCCACCACCACCACCACCCAGGACCCCCCCCACCACAGCCAGCCCTCGGATGGGGAGGCAGACCTCCACAGTCAGGGCAGCCCAGACCGACAGAGCCCTCCAGAGTTGGGGGAGGAGGAGGTTCCTGGGAGGAGCGGGAGGAACCCGGATCAGTGGCCTCAGAACCCGTATGGGCACAGCCGGGCCCTGCAGCCTGCCCTGGGGGACCACGGCCCCAGCCAGGCCAAGACTGCCCAGCCAGGCCAACACAGCATCCGGCTGTCCCACAACCCGGCCAGCCAGCCCAGACAGCACTGCCACTCCCTGCAGCCAGGGGGCAGGGTTGCGGGCAGGCCCATGTCTCTGTGTGGGCCGTCCAGCCCTCTGCCTGGAAGACACCTGAGCCCTGACATCAGCCCTCTGCCCCCTTCCACCTCCAGCGAGCACCTACCACCCTCCCCTTCCTCCCCCTCTTCCTCGCCCTTCTCCCCCAACGCCTTCTCCTCCAGCCTCTCCAGGGCGATGGACCGGCTCTCGGCCCACCCCGGGGCCCCCGCAGAGGGCTTGTGTCCCGGGGCGGGGCCTGCTGTCATGGAGGTGTGGAGGGAAGGGGCCTCTCGGGGCTCCAGCTCGGGCAGCAGCACGCTGTCGGACAGCAGCGCCCCCCGGCCGCAGGGCCCCGACGCCCCACGCCACGCCCGCAACTCCGGCAGCGTGAAGACCAAACCAGAGCTGAAGCCGCGGCCGTTCATGGGGGTGAAGGATAAGGCTGTGCGTGTGCAGGGAGCACCCGGGCTGGGTTGGCCCGGGCTGGGCTCCGAGGGGAGACCTGAGACCTTCGGCATGGCCGCCCTGGACCGGCCCGGGGAGTTCCAGCGAGCCTCGTACCAGGACAAGCCCCAGGGGGGTGGAGGGGGCCTGGCTAACGGCCAGCAGTACCCAGACAGGCAGCTCCACAGGGAGGGCCGCCTTCAGCCCAGCCTCACCCGGGACAACCCCGCCCTGCACGCACCCCCCATCAAACCCAAACGCTCCTTCATAGAGTCCAACGTGTGACAGGGAGGGAGCAGGCGGGAGCTGGGTCCTCAGACACACGACACACAGACCACCTTCCTGGAGGCACACTGAACCTTGTCCCGAGGGAAAGCAGCAGGACGTGTAGAATTGAAGCTCCTGTGCTTTTAGCTTCAGCAGATCTCAGTGTGTAGGGCAGCACATCATCAGACCTCAGCAGCTCAACACAAGGCAATAGAGACGCATTAGTCCAACACGCATCACAGCAAACATGCAGATAGAACGTAAGGTTTGAAACGTACTAGTGAATCTAGAAGACAAGAAGCCATCTGAGATGATTGGCAAGCGATGGGCATTTTTATTATCGGGAATTCTAGTATTAACAAAAGGGTGTTTTGTTATTTATTTATAGATTTGTATATGCCGTATTTATAGATGGTATACCTCCTAGGTGGTGGATGTCAGTGAAACAGCCTTTAGTGTAAACGAGGGAGCTTGTATCCCTGTGTACTCTTCATAAACACCTAGAGACAGTACTGTTGGGTCTGTTAACTTTATTCATCGCACCGATAGCTTGGAAACTATAAGAGCAATATATAATATATATATTTATTTTTGCACAACAGACTTGTTGGTAGACACGTGACACGTGTACAGTAAGGCAGGAGAAGGTACATAACTGCTCGGATCTGAAGTTAGGAAGTTTACATGTACTTTGTTACCATGCTTGATTTATTACAATGTACTATTGTATGCTAAACTACTACTAGCAATTACCATTATGAGACAATAAAGTCGAATGAAACAAGCTCTCCTTCCTTTGATAATCCTTCCTTCTGACTATCTACTGTAAGTACTGCTACGATTTCAAGAGCATTTCAAAATAGCCTGCAGTTTTAAATCACCATGAAACCAACGTGAGAATCTCTTAAGTTTGTTCTCATCACTATGTTGGCTAGACAGTGTATTAGGGTCTCAAATGAGTATTTCAATCATTTCAAAACTTTTGGTTACATAAACTACACAACACCTACTATAACATTGCAGGTATGTGGGAATTGCTATGTAATTAAACGTAAATGTAATTAAATAAAGTGTGAGCAGGTTATTGCAAATGTAGCTTTCATTTCTTACAGAACATAAAAATATATATAAATCACGGAGAGATATCGCAGGCAGTGACAGATTGTACTAAGCTCAATACACCTGAAAGACTTCAACATTTCACAGCTTGTGCTGCAAGCGAAGCTTGCAGTCTGGGTGACTGGAGGAACAGAAGGATAGTCTCTGGGAGGATGGAAGAAGAGTGGATCCCTCAGGGCGAGTCCTCCTCTCATTGGCTGGTCTGCCAACGACCAATAGCCATCTTGAGCGTTCTATTGGGCGTCAGCAGAGTGGTCTGTAAGGGCAGGTTGGTCATGGGGCTGGTCCGATTTTTAGTGCTGATCCAGCTTTCCATCGCCTCTCTCTCGTACGAGTAACCATCTGTTTAAAAAAACAGAACCCAGGGTTTGAATTATGGGGGAGCTTGGGGGGGGTAACCCCCCTATTTAAGACTTGGATCCCCCCATTAAGAGGTAAAAACAACAGGTTGGGGGGGTCGATACATTTATCATTAGCATGTGTGTTTTGGATGAAATGTCCAAAGGGGTTAGCATGTGTGTTTTGGATGAAATGACCAAAGGGGTTAGCATGTGTGTTTTGGATGAAATGACCAAAGGGGTTAGTATGTGTGTTTTAGGGTAAATGACCAAAGGGGTAAGATGTGGGTTTTAGATTAAATGACCAAAGGGGTTAGCATGTGTGTTTTGGGGTAAATGACCAAAGGGGTTAGCATGTGTGTTTTGGGGTAAATGACCAAAGGGGTTAGCATGTGTGTTTTGGGGTAAATGACCAAAGGGGTTAGCATGTGTTTTGGATGAAATGACCAAAGGGGTTAGCATGTGTGTTTTGGATGAAATGTCCAAAGGGGTTAGCATGTGTGTTTTGGATGAAATGACCAAAGGGGTTAGCATGTGTGTTTTGGATGAAATTACCAAAGGGGTTAGCATGTGTATTTTGGATGAAATGACCAAAGGGGTTAGCATGTGTGTTTTGGATGAAATGACCAAAGGGGTTAGCATGTGTGTTTTAGGGTAAATGACCAAAGGGGTTATCATGTGTGTTTTGGATGAAATGAACAAAGGGGTTAGCATGTGTATTTTGTGGTAAATGACCAAAGGGGTTAGCATGTGTGTTTTGGGGTAAATGACCAAAGGGGTAAGATGTGGGTTTTAGATGAAATGACCAAAGGGGTTAGCATGTGTATTTTGGATGAAATGACCAAAGGGGTTAGCATGTGTGTTTTGGATGAAATGACCAAAGGGGTTAGCATGTGTATTTTGGGGTAAATGACCAAAGGGGTAAGATGTGGGTTTTAGATGAAATGACCAAAGGGGTTAGCATGTGTGTTTTGGGTTAAATGACCAAAGGGGTTAGCATGTGTGTTTTGGATGAAATGACCAAAGGGGTTAGCGTGTGTATTTTGGATGAAATGACCAAAGGGGTTAGCATGTGTGTTTTGGGGTAAATTACCAAAGGGGTTAGCATGTGTGTTTTGGGGTAAATGACCAAAGGGGTTAGCATGTGGGTTTTAGATTAAATGACCAAAGGGGTTTGCATGTGTGTTTTGGATGAAATGACCAAAGGGGTTAGCATGTGTATTTTGGGGTAAATGACCAAAGGGGTAAGATGTGGGTTTTAGATGAAATGACCAAAGGGGTTAGCATGTGTGTTTTGGGTTAAATGACCAAAGGGGTTAGCATGTGTGTTTTGGATGAAATGACCAAAGGGGTTAGCATGTGTATTTTGGATGAAATGACCAAAGGGGTTAGCATGTGTGTTTTGGGGTAAATTACCAAAGGGGTTAGCATGTGTGTTTTGGGGTAAATGACCAAAGGGGTTAGCATGTGGGTTTTAGATTAAATGACCAAAGGGGTTAGCATGTGTGTTTTGGATGAAATGACCAAAGGGGTTAGCATGTGTATTTTGGATGAAATGACCAAAGGGGTTAGCATGTGTGTTTTGGGGTAAATGACCAAAGGGGTTAGCATGTGTGTTTTGGGGTAAATGACCAAAGGGGTTAACATGTGTATTTTGGATGAAATGACCAAAGGGGTTTGCATGTGTGTTTTGGGGTAAATGACCAAAGGGGATAGCATGTGTGTTTTGGGTTAAATGACCAAAGGGGTTAGCATGTGTGTTTTGGGGTAAATGACCAAAGGGGCTAGCATGTGTGTTTTGGGTTAAATGACCAAAGGGGTTAGCATGTGTGTTTTGGGGTAAATGACCAAAGGGGTTAGAACCGTTTGATATACTAGCCTAGTGTATTCATATAAATAAATCAAATATTGCACCACAATTATGAAATGCAAATACTGATGACGTGAATAACCTTGTCCAATTAAAGATGCCGACATTTTAACATTTTGTTTGTATGTTTTGGCTTATCTTGGTGGCATGACATTTGAACACCATATTAGGACCATTAGCTCTATCTCTCCAGAAACCGCATTTTTCCATCTAGGCCTACGTCAGTTGTCACCTAAGTTGGCTAACACAGGCGGTCACGTTGTGAACGGACAAGCAGCCATCCCGGCTCAGTGCCCACCTGCAGCGATGACGGGCTCTCTCATCAGCTCTCGTGTGATTGGACAGAGGAACTCATCAGGAACACCGGTGCACACGCACGCACTCTTCAGCTCATCGATCTTCCTCAGAACCTTACTACGCAAGCCCATTGACTCTACACACACACACAAAAAAACAACTGTATTCAGGCGATTGACCTGTACTGTAGTACGTTTTCATGGGCAACTTAACTATAAACTTATAATAAACAATAAACTGTTTCTCTAAATTCTGCATTGAGGAAGATAGGGGGAATCATTCTGACAAAGTAATATTGGAGGACATTTTATTACATTTGTAAACCATATTAAGTTGGCTACACGGTATGAATATACTTTAGGATCAGGAATTGGGTTATGTAACAAGCCCTGCTTTTCCAAGCAGATTACCATGTTGGAGCAGGAAAATCACAACCTAATGCATGCACAGTGAAGCCTAATATGATGTAATCCTGAATAAGTCTCTCATCCAACATCCTTTCATAATGTCCTCACTAGCCCGGCTGTGTCCCATCCACACCAATAACATGAGCACAGACAAGACCACAACCTAGTGTGTGTGTGTGTGAGTAGTGGTGTGTGGTGGACATGTGTGTGATAGTGGTGTGTGTGTGATAGTGGTGTGTGTGTGATAGTGGTGTGTGTGGGTGTGTGTGATAGTGGTGTGTGTGTGATAGTGGTGTGTGTGTGATAGTGGTGTGTGTGTGATAGTGGTGTGTGTGGGTGTGTGCGTGATAGTGGTGTGTGCGTGATGGTGGTGTGTGTGTGTGTGTGTGATAGTGGTGTGTGTGTGATAGTGGTGTGTGTGTGTGTGTGTGATAGTGGTGTGTGTGTGATAGTGGTGTGTGTGTGTGTGTGTGTGATAGTGGTGTGTGTGTGATAGTGGTGTGTGTGTGATAGTGGTGTGTGTGTGATAGTGGTGTGCGTGTGTGATAGTGGTGTGTGTGTGATAGTGGTGTGTGTGTGATAGTGGTGTGTGTGGGTGTGTGTGTGATAGTGGTGTGTGCGTGATAGTGGTGTGTGTGTGATAGTGGTGTGTGTGGGTGTGTGTGTGATAGTGGTGTGTGTGTGATAGTGGTGTGTGTGTGATAGTGGTGTGTGTGTGATAGTGGTGTGTGTGGGTGAGTGTGTGATAGTGGTGTGTGCGTGATAGTGGTGTGTGTGTGATAGTGGTGTGTGTGGGTGTGTGTGTGATAGTGGTGTGTGTGTGATAGTGGTGTGTGTGGGTGTGTGTGTGATAGTGGTGTGTGTGTGATAGTGGTGTGTGTGTGATAGTGGTGTGTGTGGGTGTGTGTGTGATAGTGGTGTGTGCGTGATAGTGGTGTGTGTGTGTGTGTGTGTGATAGTGGTGTGTGTGTGATAGTGGTGTGTGTGGGTGTGTGTGATAGTGGTGTGTGTGTGATAGTGGTGTGTGTGTGATAGTGGTGTGTGTGTGATAGTGGTGTGTGTGGGTGTGTGTGTGATAGTGGTGTGTGTGTGATAGTGGTGTGTGTGTGATAGTGGTGTGTGTGTGATAGTGGTGTGTGTGGGTGTGTGTGTGATAGTGGTGTGTGTGTGATAGTGGTGTGTGTGATAGTGGTGTGTGTGTGTGTGGTGTGTGTGTGTGTGGTGTGTGTGTGATAGTGGTGTGTGTGTGATAGTGGTGTGTGTGTGTGTGTGGTGTGTGTGTGATAGTGGTGTGTGTGTGATAGTGGTGTGTGTGTGTGTGTGGTGTGTGTGTGATAGTGGTGTGTGTGTGATAGTGGTGTGTGTGTGTGTGTGTGTGTGTGTGGTGTGTGTGTGGTGTGTGTGTGTGTGATAGTGGTGTGTGTGTGATAGTGGTGTGTGTGTGATAGTGGTGTGTGTGTGTGTGTGTGGTGTGTGTGTGATAGTGGTGTGTGTGGGTGTGTGTGTGATAGTGGTGTGTGTGTGATAGTGGTGTGGTGTGTGTGTGTGTGTGTGTGTGTGTGTGGTGTGTGTGTGGTGTGTGTGTGGTGTGTGTGTGATAGTGGTGTGTGTGTGATAGTGGTGTGTGTGTGTGTGTGTGTGTGTGATAGTGGTGTGTGGGTGTGTGTGTGTGTGTGTGATAGTGGTGTGTGTGTGATAGTGGTGTGTGTGTGTGTGTGTGTGATTGTGGTGTGTGTGTATGTGTGTGTGTGTGTGTGATAGTGGTGTGTGTGTGATAGTGGTGTGTGTGTGATAGTGGTGTGTGTGTGTGTGGGTGGGTGTGTGTGTGTGTGTGTGGTGTGTGTGTGGGTGTGTGTGTCACCTATATGTAGCTCGGAGGCCAGGGTGTCCCTGGTCAGACTGAGAAGCTCCGCCCCTTCAATGTTATTGGCTCTGAAGACCTCCACCAGCCCCTCCAGCCCCTCCTCCACCAACCAGCTTGCCACCTCCTCCTCTGACCAATCACTGACCAGCAGCTTGGAGTGACCGGCCAATGTCCTCCCTGGGGGACATCAAAACAGGAAGTGTATTGTAATTAGCAGTTAAAGAATAACCCACACCAATCCCCCCTCAGCTTCCTGTAACTGTGTGAATCTACCTTCGCTTGAAGATGCTGAAGATTCCTCTGTAGGGCGAAAAGAAAACATTTCAAATGGACAGCACTGTCTTAAAAAACTGTCTGTGAAGACTCGTCTGATGAAAACATAAAGAATCTTAAAAAAAAGAAAGAAACGCTATCAGGACTCAACAGACAACGAGGACAAGCAGCCAGGAGAGGAGGAGGGGGAGAGGCAGCACTGTACAAAGCTATCATCAGTTATCCACAAGATGTGAAGCCAATTCTGCTCTCAGCAGGCGGGGTTTCTGGTGGGGGCTGAGTCTGGGGGGACGCTTAGCGGTAAAAAGGCTTCACCCTGCCGAGTCCAGCAGTTGATAAAACCATCTCTGATGTCAGCAGGGTGTCGGCCTCTCCTGCAGGAACGGCAGCTCCATACGGCTCATAAACAGCCGGCAGATAACACTCACCAGGCAGAGACTTCTCTCCTTTTAGTGGGCGTGGAGGGGTGGCCAGGCATGGATGAGGGATTGGAGACGGTGCGTGCGTGCGTGCGTGGAGGGAACGGGTGGGAGAGAATAAAGAGACATTCAAACAAAGAGACGACAGCAGAAATGATGCAAGTACTTCACCTACATGAGAAAGACAAAGGGTTCTGGTGGGTGTGTGTATTTGCATGTGTATATATGTACATATTGTATGTGTAAGCGTGTAGCCTCCCCTCCTGCACGCACCGTGCTGGCTGGTTCCGTCCTCCAGCCTCCAGATGTTCACCGTCTTGTCCATGGAGCCTGATGCGATGAGCGGGAGCACAGGAGAGCAGGCGCATGCCGTCACGTACCTGCCACCGCCACCGCAACCACAGACACCCCCAGATCAGGATGCTGGACCACGTTAAACACCCCCCCTCAGAGCACTGAGGATGTGGAAGGTGTTGGTCTCACCTGTCATGCTGGTTCAGAGTGTACAGAAGGACTCCACGGTTCTGTTGACATGGAGACAGGAGATGATGAGAAGGATGTTTATCATTACCAAGGAGGTCCAGCACAAACAATTGAATATTAATCTACCCAGTACGTACACATCACCATGGGAACTGTAAAATTAAATCTAGGGAAGATCCATATAATGAAACTCACGGCATCGTAAACTGTGACGGTTTTGTCCACAGAGCTGCAAAACAAAAACACATTTGTCCACATCAGGGATCACGTCAGAGTGATATATGTACACCATAAACCACACCTGTGTTAGACATCACTGCCTCCTGTCTGCACCCTTAATACTGAGGACTCTCTCAGGACCAGCAAGAAATAGAAAATATTATGCTGCCCTCCGGTGGTCAGATGGGGTTACCGTTAACTGGACCAAAAAAAACATTTACATTCATGCATTTAGCAGACGCTTTTATCCAAAGCGACTTCCAAGAGAGAGCTTTACAAAAGAGCATAGGTCACTGATCATAACAGTAGTCCCAAACACTGCAAGCAGCCAAAATATGAAGCATACATTGTGAAAAACTAAATAATAAGCTAAAGCGTGTAGAGAGACTGGAAGTGGTTTAGCTCAAGGGGAGCACAGCATCTAAACCTTCTAAATGTAAGCCCAGTAAGCATGCTTGACGTGCTGGTATCCCTGTGAGGGGTGGAGGGTGGGTCACCCAGCAGTCCTCACCCAGACACCAGCAGCTGGCCGTCAGCAGAGTAGGAGCAGGAGAGGACCGGGGCGGACTGGCCTGTTAGACTGTACTGCAGCTGCACCTTACAGCCTGCTGGCCAGAACACACACACACACACATCACCAGCACATCACACACAACCACGCAGAGGACAGAGATGGTCACTGTGATGTGATGGTCATTGTGATGGTCACTGTGATGTGATGGTCACTGTGATGTGATGGTCACTGTGATGGTCACTGTGATGTGATGGTCACTGTAGAATTCAGTACCTGAGCTGGACTTGGAGACGAGCCAGATCTTCAGCAGGCTGTCCTGCCCACACGACGCCAGACACACCTGCATCCCCCTGGAGTCTACAACACACAGAGCACATGGAGGAGGGCTGAGGAGGAGAGGAGAGTGAGGCAGAGGAAGGAGGAGAGGGGTGAGGCAGAGGAATGAGGATAGGAGAAGGGTGAGGCAGAGGAAGGAGGAGAGGAGAAGGGTGAGGCAGAGGAAGGAGGAGGAGAGGAGAAGGGTGAGGCAGAGGAAGGAGGAGGAGAAGGGTGAGGCAGAGGAAGGAGGAGAGGGGTGAGGCAGAGGAAGGAGGAGAGGGGTGAGGCAGGGGAAGGAGGAAAGGAGAAGGGTGAGGCAGAGGAAGGAGAGGAGAGGGGTGAGGCAAAGGAAGGAGGAGAGGAGAAGGGTGAGGTAGAGGGGTGAGGAGGAGAGGAGAAGGGTGAGGCAGAGGAAGGAGGAGGAGAGGAGAAGGGTGAGGCAGAGGAAGGAGGAGAGGAGAAGGGTGAGGCAGAGGAAGGAGGAGAGGAGAAGGGTGAGGCAGAGGAAGGAGGAGAGGGGTGAGGCAGAGGAAGGAGGAGAGGAGAAGGGTGAGGTAGAGGGGTGAGGAAGAGAGGAGAAGGGTGAGGCAGAGGAAGGAGGAAGAGAGGAGAAGGGTGAGGCAGAGGAAGGAGGAGAGGAGAAGGGTGAGGCAGAAGAAGGAGGAGAGGAGAAGGGTGAGGCAGAGGAAGGAGGAGAGGAGAAGGGTGAGGCAGAGGAAGGAGGAGGAGAGGAGAAGAGGAGGGAGAGGAGGACCGCCTCACCGCTGAGCATGCTGGGAGCGAAGCAGCAACAGGTCACCCCCAGGTCGTGAGCGTTCTTCTCTGCATGCAGCTGGGTCAGCTTCACATCCCACAGCCTCAGGTCGCCGTAAGTGGAGCCTGTCACAAACAGCTGACCACAGGGACTGAAGGAGCAGGCCACCATGGTGGTGTCACTCACTGCTGCCATCCTGCAGACACACAACACTGTCATTAGCATCGCTACGCTCCCAATCACTACAACCCCTGCCTGTCAACCTGGAGACCGGACAACTGATAATTATTGCTCCCGAAGACTTGGCAAATAATCGTTATCTCTCTGTTTGATTATGAGCGTCAGTCCAATTGCTGTAATAGCTTGTTAATTTATCATGTGTAGGAGGCGCTTACCTGCTGAGTGTTTTGGTAGTAAAGTCCCAGAGAGCCAAGCTACCGTCAGAGGCACCAGACACCAAGTGGTTAGAGTCGGGGGAGAAGGCGCACACCCTCACGGGACTACGACCTGGATGCTCCAGTGCGGCCTCAATGTCACCCGTGGCCGTTGACCATACCACCGTCGTTGCGTCCGTTGAACACGAAGCAAGGAATTGACCGCACGCGCTGAACCGGCAGCAGTGGACACCGTAGCCGTGACCCGTCAGCGGGGAGAATGACAGTTCTGAGAAGTCTTGGGTCGAGTATATTCGGACCGTTTTGTCGCCCGAGCAAGTGGCTAGGTGGGACGCGGAGAAGGCGCACCAGTTGACATCGTCTCGATGGTCTTGCAGGGTGCAAATGAGAGACACCATTTCCTTCGCGGAAAAAGCCAAGTCCGAGCCTAGCTAACGACAATGAGACACTGATATGATAAAACCGAAATAGTAGCCCAAGTAACGTCAGCTTAATGCTAATGCCTTTTAGCCCCAATCATTTGAACTACTAGACTGTGCTACTGACCAGCGACCAAGTTAGCTAGCTTGCTAACGTAAGCTTAATTCAGCTTAAATGTTTTATCAGATATTACTTTTCCACATGCATAATATTCATTAGACACAGTTGACGTGGTATTAAATGTAATTCTTGTTTAGTGTGTGAAGTTAAACGGTTAGTTACCTCTTCTAATCCACTCTTTACTTCCTGGATTTGGTCACGCGTTGCCTACTGATTATTTGTCAGTGACGTCAACCAGATTTTTAAATATGTATTTGTATTTTATTTTTACGTCTGACAGTAGCCTTCAGAAAGCGGATGGGAAATCTTAATCATAACGACCAGAGTATTTTTAAACATGAGTACTTGTACTTCTACTTGAGTGAATGTAGTGTTGTTATTACACTTTGTATAGTTTTTACACTGTCATAACACTGTTGCAGAGATGAGAACAAAGTACAAATACTTTGTTACTGTACTTAAGTAGATTTTTATGGCGTCAGTATTTACTTCACTATATTTTATTTCATTTATTTTTTACACAAATATCGGTACTTTATACTTCTTACATTTTCAAACCACGCTCCTTACATTAGTTTGAATCTGTATCTGTGGCATGATCAATATATTATTTTTTTATTTTTTTCTACGTCCAACATTAGCCTTCAGAAAGTGGATGTGAAGATATTGATCAAACGACCAGAGTTTTTGTAAACATGAGTACCTGTACTTTCCTTGAGTGAAGGATGAGTGTGCTTTTGCCATCTCTGGTCATTAAACAGTGATTACACTGTTATTACGCTGTTGTTCCACTGTCATTATACTGTTGCAGAGATGGGAAGTAACAAAGTACAAATACTTTGTTACTGTTCTTAAGTAGATTCTGTATTTGGTGGCAGAAGTTTTTGTCAAGACAGTTCGAAATTGTAGGTGTCAACAAGGGATTCCTGGCATACATGTATTCATGTATTAATATTTGATCCTTTTTTTTCTTATTGCTTCACGGAGAAGAAGAAAAGCACACCAACATCCCTGATAGGTTGAAAAACATCTTTTCTTTAATAGGTCCGTGCCACACACTAGTGAAAAATAAAGCTCCTACAAAAAGAATGATACTTTTATTCCACAATATCTTAAATAAAGTAACTTCAAGCACTCTGACTTGGATACAAAAAACTCTAGCTGCCTCCTGTAGGCCACAACAAACAGCAAAATTCAAACACAGTGGTTACAAATGGCCTGATGTCCTATGCACTGTGGCAAGGCAAACATGGGGGGCAATGCTCAGTGGGGAAAAAGACTGAAAAATTACGTTTTTTTCACTGGATGTAAAGGAATGATTACTTAGTCACTGTCTGACTTTGGAGGCCATGTCGGATTGAAATGATATAAAAAACAGTTCATTAAAATGATAACTCAAAACCTATCTTTCCCTACACCCCTGTTGGAAGGGTAGGCACTACTAATGAAGGAAAACACAGTGCTTGATGAGGACATGGATATACTGTACAAACAATATTTATGATAATGTATTAATCACTTTCACTAAAATAGAATGCTACAATCATTCTAAGGCATAAACAATATCTGATATTCTCAAACAATTTGTACACATTGTTCCAAACAATACTTAATATTGACATTAATAAACAGTATATACACACGTAGCACTGTTGTCTGAAGGTTTCTCTGCAGATTCAGTAAATAAAATGCAGTTTTACAGTTTGAACATAATGACTACAGTCTTCTGACACCCCGAGCAGAGCAGAGTGTAAACAGTCCTGTTTTTTCTTGGCTTTGTTTCATATTTGGGAGAAAATTAAAACACAAAGACACATTCCTTTTCGATTCAAAGCAGTTGAACTGATTCTTCCTTTTCATAGAAAATGAAGTGGACCTTTTTTGTTTATTGATTCATAAATAATTATTACAAAATTAAATACATTCACTATAATACGATTAAATAAAAAAAGAATATTTACAAAGTAGTGGAAAGTATTTCTACCGCAGGTACGTCTGTGATGGTTGAGGAGGATTCATTCAGTGCATTGTTGTCTGGAACAGGAAATGGTGTAACACTCACTTCCTGTTTCTATGGGATTCTTTGGATGTTAGATCCCTGTTGAGGCAAAACCAACGCTGGGACTTGCCCCTCGCTGATCTTTCACCTGACCAACCTTTCCCCAACGGAAACCAAAAGACTTCTTCTTCTGTGTTGTGACGCCTGGCCCGTCCTGGTGCTCTGAGGCAGGAAGGAGATGGAGTTACAGGCTGGCCGAGACGAATGGAGGAGCGGCAGAGCTGGGTTAGTTAGTTTGCTTCAGAAGTTCGGTCCATCGCTTCTCGAAGAACTTCCTCATGTTGTGTCCTGCTCGGCCGATGTCGGAGTTATCCTCGTTGAACTTCTCGCAGTTATCGAAAACCAAGTTGACATCGATGATGAAAGTCTCCAAGTTCTGATATCTGAAACGAAAAAACATTTTGTTTTTTAATCATAAATCATACAATATATAAGCATATATCATAATCGTATGCTTTAAAGTACAGCAGAAAATCAAAGATCAAAAGTGTTTCAGTGATCAGAGTCGAGGAACAGGAAACAATCTCTCAATAACATCTCAGTATCTACAGCGAAACATCTCAGTATTCTACAGAGAAACATCTCAGTATTCTACAGAGAAACATCTCAGTATTCTACAGAGAAATATCTCAGTATTGTACAGAGAAACATCTCAGTATTCTACAGCGAAACATCTCAGTATCTACAGACAAACATCTCAGTATTCTACAAAGAAACAGCTCTTGGGCATATTTGACCACAATTATTGACTATCAATTGACTATGAATATCGATCAACTTGGAGTTCTAGAGATCCACGTGTGTCTTTGATGAGACTCTGAATGACTTCAGAGTCATGTTAGGATGAACACTCACTGGCTGCTGACCAGCTTCTCCCGGATGGTGGAGAAGTCCATGGGCTTCTTGATGACCTTCCTGTAGCCCAGGACGGACTTGAGGTTGACAGGGGTCAGGAAGGGCCAGGCATCCTGGTGTCGCTCCAGCTCAGCCAGGAGCACTCTGGAACACACACACGCACACACACACAGGGAGTTAGAGATGGTACCAGGAGAAATTAACACATCACATGAAGAAATCAAACATCCCAGCTCTGTCATCCAGCATAACCCACACACAGAACGCCCTTCCACATTCCTCTTTACCTGCACAAGCCCAGATCTCTGTTATTGTCTCTTGCTGTCTTGGCCCTCTTCACACACACAGGGCTCTCCTGATTGGGCAGCTGCTGAGGCGTGGGCGGGATCTCCTCTGACTTCCTTTTCTTGTTGGGCTCCTTGGCTCCTTTCCTGGGGGTGCTGCTGGCGCTGGGGGGGTCGTCCTCTGAGCCCTCGCCGTTCCCTGTCTGCTTCCCAACGTTCTTCTTTACCTCTCCACCTTTCTTCCCCCTCCCCCTCCTCCCCCTCCTCCTCCCCCTCCCAGCATTGGCCTGTTTGGAGCCTTCTTGCTTTTAGGAATTGGACCGCTCGCCTGAGAAGAAACAGTGCGATTGTCAGTAAAAAAACACTGCACCTTTTTCTTTCCTTTCCAAAAACGTTGAGAAGGAAGATTCTGAGGGCCTCATGTACGTCCATTTGCAAACATAGCGTTATTAACGCCATGGCCAACCCGCAGATTGCACACGCTGTGATACTTCAGTTTACGTCGTATTTACAAAACCTGCAGGTCATCAGGTAAACAGCGCCTTTCTCTGCCCACTATACCGTACATTGCGAGCATTTAAACGCGCAATTGAATGGGCCTCCTTCTCTTTATGGGAAACTCCCACTTTCCCCTTGACCCTCCCGTGAATGCATATGCATGACACGGAAAAGTGCAATTTGCCAGTTTCAGTTCCCGCGACAGGCAGTCTGCGTTTTACCTCAGTGCGGCATGTTTGTACATACCTCGCCATGTTTTTACGCGCAAATTGCGAAACAAATACGCCTGAAGAGGACGCAAAAGCGTTAGTACATGAGGCCCAGAGTGAGGAACAGAAAGCCACTGCAAGTGGCATGTTTACCCAGAGCTGTGTACTGTGTATATATGCATATGGAAGTGATGCTCCTGGTGCAAAGGGACTGGAGAGGGTACCTTGGAGATGCAAGCAGGACAGTACCAGTCCCCCTCGGGGATGCAGGTGATCTTGGGCTTGTGACAGTAGGTGTGACAGCCTTTGTCACATCCGTCACACAGCAGGAGCAGATCTTCATTGTCTCCCTTCCTGCAGATCTGACAGTACTGCACAAACAACCACACCTTTAACCCTCCAAACACACAGCTGTCAGAGAACATGGATAACCAAACATTGGGATCTGGGATTTATATTGTATATTGTGGATGTTACATCATAACAATTACATCCCTTTGTGTGTTAGATAGTGGGAAACCTTTATCCAAAGTGACATATTGTACAGGGGAAATTTGAACCTGCAACCTCTTGATCTGCAGTCAAATACTCTACCCACAGAGCTATACCTACTCAAATCCTATACCCCAGAGCTATACCCATCCCCATGCTCTACCACTGAGCTATTTCCATCCCCATGCTCTACCACTGAGCTGTACCCATCCCCATGCTCTACCACTGAGCTATACCCATCCCCATGCTCTACCACTGAGCTATACCCATCCCCATGCTCTACCACTGAGCTATACCCATCCCCATGCTCTACCACTGAGCTATACCCATCTCCATGCTCTACCACTGAGCTATTTCCATCCCCATGCTCTACCACTGAGCTGTACCCATCCCCATGCTCTACCACTGAGCTATACCCATCCCCATGCTCTACCACTGAGCTATACCCATCCCCATGCTCTACCACTGAGCTATACCCATCCCCATGCTCTACCACTGAGCTATACCCATCCCCATGCTCTACCACTGAGCTATACCCATCCCCATGCTCTACCCCAGAGCTGCAGCCATCCCCATGCTCTACCACTGAGCTATACCCATCCCCATGCTCTACCACTGAGCTATACCCATCCCCATGCTCTACCACTGAGCTATACCCATCCCCATGCTCTACCACTGAGCTATACCCATCCCCATGCTCTACCACTGAGCTATACCCATCCCCATGCTCTACCACTGAGCTATACCCATCCCCATGCTCTACCCCAGAGCTGCAGCCATCCCCAGGCTCTACCACTGAGCTATACCCATCCCCATGCTCTACCCCAGAGCTGCAGCCATCCCCATGCTCTACCCCAGAGCTGCAGCCATCCCCATGCTCTACCACTGAGCTATACCCATCCCCATGCTCTACCCCAGAGCTGCAGCCATCCCTGGGTCTGAGGGGCACCTACCACTTTCATGATGGATCTCTCCCAGGCGATTGACTTCTGCAGCTGCTGGATGCACATGGCCAGCTGTGCGGCGCTGCGGACCTCAGCCAGGGCCCTCCTCCACACCTTCATCCCATGAGCCACCTCCTCCTCGCCCCTGAGGAGCAACATGACATCAGGATGAGCACAGCCTCGGGGGCGTTCACACACACACGCACGCAAGCGCTGTCATGCAGACACAGCTATAAACACACGTGCACACACACGTTGCCTCCCACACCGCTTCACAAACAGCACTAAGGTCCAGCAGGACACAAACACATGAGGGAGGCTGGAGCACAGGCTGGAGGAGGAGGGAGAGAGAGGAGGAGGGAGAGGAGGGAGAGGGAGAGGAGGAGGAGGGAGAGAGAGGAGGAGGGAGAGAGAGGAGGAGGGAGAGAGAGGAGGAGGGAGAGAGAGGAGGAGGGAGAGAGAGGAGGAGGGAGAGAGAGGAGGAGGGAGAGAGAGGAGGAGGGAGAGAGAGGAGGAGGGAGAGGAGGAAGGAGAGAGAGGAGGAGGGAGAGAGAGAGGAGGAGGGAGAGGAGGAAGGAGAGGAGGAGGAGGGAGAGAGAGGAGGAGGGAGAGGAGGAAGGAGAGGAGGAGGAGGGAGAGAGAGGAGGAGGGAGAGGAGGAAGGAGAGGAGGAGGAGGGAGAGAGAGAGGAGGAGGGGGAGAGGAGGAAGGAGAGGAGGAGGAGGGAGAGAGAGGAGGAGGGAGAGGAGGAAGGAGAGAGAGGAGGAGGGAGAGGAGGAGGAGGGAGAGGAGGAGGGAGAGAGAGGAGGAGGGAGAGAGAGGAGGAGGGAGAGAGAGGAGGGAGAGAGAGAGAGGAGGAGGGAGAGAGAGGAGGAGGGAGAGGAGGAAGGAGAGAGAGGAGGAGGGAGAGGAGGAGGAGGGAGAGGAGGAGGGAGAGAGAGGAGGAGGGAGAGAGAGGAGGAGGGAGAGAGAGGAGGAGGGAGAGAGAGGAGGAGGGAGAGAGAGGAGGAGGGAGAGGAGGAAGGAGAGGGAGGAGGAGGGAGAGAGAGGAGGAGGGAGAGGAGGAAGGAGAGAGAGGAGGAGGGAGAGGAGGAGGAGGGAGAGGAGGAGGGAGAGAGAGGAGGAGGGAGAGAGGAGGAGGGAGAGGACCGAAGGAGGAGGTAGAATCAGGAGGGAGAGGAGGAGGAGGGAGACGGAGCAGGGAGAGAGAGGAGGAGGGAGAGAGAGGAGGAGGGACAGAGAGGAGGAGGGAGAGAGAGGAGGATCCGACTAGATAGACTGATGATGTAGGGTACGAATCAACGAGGATGATGATGATGGATATAGGATGATGATCCTACACTCTATGAACTATATATACTGAATATGTATACTATGCTACTCTAGGATACTAATCCATGGATATACATGAACGATGTATATAGATGATGGACCGTATAGATACGGATCATGATAGACCAGACGACCTATATATATATGTATGTATCATGACGGACACCATGATGGATATTAGATAGATGACTGTATAGTATACGGATATGTATAGTAGTACTGATGATCTATAGATACACGATGATGGATAGAAAATACTGGATATATATGGAGACTACTGTATACACCATGATTAGATATATACTACCTGATATATGACTGATCTATATATAGAATACCTATGATGACTAATGTACTATATATATACTATGATGGATAGTACTGTACCATTCGGTATACTATCATACCCCTATATAATATCATGACTATAGAGTATTACAGGACCTATGGATATACTATGTACGACCTATATATACGGAACCACCTATAGTAGAATGCAGATGGAGGGTGCCAAACCAGACATATGACGGAACGCACCTATAGATGATGTATGGAGATCCGACGAACTCATACAGGAGAATCGATGGATACTATGATGATGGTATACGACGATGGATATAGATGTAGTGCACCAGATATACTACTAAATATACTGACGACTATAGTACACGGATGCACGAGGAGGACCTAATACCACCGGAATATGCACGTACTATAGATACCAACAGGACTGATAATAGAGGTAGGACTAGACATAGACGGGATGGACCTATACTGATAGGATGGACCTATAGAGGACGACGAGGTATACGATCAACTAGAGGATGAAGGAGGGAGGAGGTAGAGAGGAAGGACCTATACGGAGGAAGGATAGAGACGAGGAGGGATAGGACGAGGAGGGAGAGCAGGACTATAGAGAGGAGGAGGGACCTAGAGAGAGGAGCAGGGAGAGAGAGGATGATGGAGATATATAGAGGAGGAGGGATAGGAGGAGGGATACTATGAGGAGGGAGAGAGAGGAAGACCTGATAGAGAGGAGCAGGGATAGGAGAGGAGGAGGGAGAGGAAGAGGAGGGAGAGGAAATCAACGAGAGGAGGAGGAGGGAGAGGAAGAGGGAGAGGAGGAGGAGGGAGAGGAGGAGGAGGGAGAGAGAGGAGGAGGGAGAGAGAGGAGGGAGAGGAGGAGGAGGGAGAGGAGGAGGAGGAGGGAGAGAGAGGAGGAGGGAGAGGAGGGAGAGGGAGAGAGGAGGAGGGAAGAGAGGAAGAGGGAGAGGAGGGAGAGGGAGAGGAGGGAGGAGGGAGAGGAGGAGGGAGAGCAGGAGGGAGAGAGAGGCGGAGGGAGAGGAGGATGGAGAGAGAGGAGGAGAGAGAGGAGGAGAGAGAGGAGGAGGAGGGAAAGGAGGAGGAGGGAGAGGAGGAGAGAGAGGAGGAGGGAGAGAGAGGAGGAGGGAGAGGAGGGAGAGAGAGGAGGAGGGAGAGAGAGGAGAAGAGAGAGGAGGAGGAGGGAGAGGAGGAGATAGAGAGAGAGGAGGAGGGAGGGAGAGGAGGAGGAGGGAGAGGAGGAGGAGGGAGGGGGTGCGGGTGTTGTAGGGCTAGCAGGGTGTGGAAGGCGGGGCCATGTGGAAGGCGGAGTCGTGTGGAGGATCACCAAAGTCACTGATGCAGAAGTGATGCAACGTGCAGACGACCAGAGAACAGCCGGACGACAAAACAAAACAGGAAACAGGAAACAAGATGCAACTCCCCCAAAAAAACGAAACCAAAAAAACGAAACAAAAAAAATAGTTTTTCCTGCGACGTAGGAAAGCATTCAGAATGTTTAAAAAAGCGTAGGATGGGGGTTGTGTCCCAGCGGTGACCTACCCTTCCCTGTCTGCATGAGAGGACGGGGCCGGGGCTGGTACAGTGACCGTGCCAACATTATCCACCCTGATCTGGATGGTAGTGCCTAGAGGGCTCCTCAGGTACCTTCGCTCTACGTTGCGCTCCAGATCGGCCAGCCTTGTCACCGCTATGTCCAAGGGGTTATCTGCATGCCGCGCCAGCGCGCCCTTCTCCACCCGCTCCTCCACCTGGTCCCGGTCAGAGGGAGGAGTCGTCTTGGAGAGAGGCTTGTGCTCGTGGTAGATCAGGTCCTCTCGCTCTGACTGAGGTTCAGGGTACATCCAGCCCTGGGGGGGGGCGGACGTTTTCAGGTTAAATGTGGGCTGTTTTCATGAGGCTTCTGAAGCACTGTGTCTCTAGATGGATCATGTTTGGTGTGTGTGTAAGAACGTGTGTGTGTGTGTGTGTGTGGCCTACCTTGATCTGCAGGCTGGCGGTGGTGACCTTCCTCTCCAGCTCCTCCACCTGCTGCAGCACAGCTATATCCATCTCCATGGCCTGCTCCTCCACACACCAGCCCCGCACAGACTCCACGCTCACCTGGCTCTCCTCCAGGTCACTCAGCTCGATCATCGCCACTGCAGGGTCAGGGGTCAGAGGTCACGAGTCACACACCCTCACACAGGCAGACAGACAGACAGACAGACAGACAGGCAGACAGACAGACAGACAGACAGACAGACAGACAGGCAGACAGGCAGGCAGACAGACAGACACAGACCGATAGGCAGACAGGCAGGCAGACAGGCAGACTCACCGTCTCTGTGCTTGGTGCAGACCTGTGGGATAAGCTCCAGGTACTTCTGCATCTGTCTCTGCAGGCCTCTCTCCCGGATGCCCCGGCTGTGCAGGGACCTGGTCAGACCCCGAAGCTGCTCCATGTCCGACACCCTCCACCAGCCACTCAGCATGTCTGCATACGCACACACACACACACTTAGAAACACCTTTCGACATTTCATCATATACTCATTTAACATGCAGAGTTTACCATCACCCCTAGCCATCAACTCAATGACTAATCCAGATACTGAAACTGATTTCCCCCCCCGACCACCCCGCCCCCCCAGACCACCCCGCCCCCTCACCCTCAGGGATGGGCTGTGGTAGGGGGTGGTCAAGGGACTTGGGCATCTGCAGGGCAGGGGAGGACACCGAGGGGGGCTCCGAAGGGGGCTGCTCGCTGGGGGGCTCTGAGGGGGGTGACTGGGCCAGGCTGGGGGCCCCGGTGCCCCCCCCCTCCAGAGAGGGGCCTGGCAGGGGGCTGCTGCAAAACGGCATGCTGGGACTCAACAGCCCCCCGGGCCAGAACGGCAGGCCCAACATCTGACCCCCGGACTTACCCTGAGAGAGAGAGAGAGAGAGAGAGAGATGGGTTTGGAGGACAGGAGGGGAGAGAGAGAGGGATGAATGAGGGAAAGCAAGTTTAAAGAAAGATAGCCTTTTACAACATGACTCAAATAAGTCATCCATCAATCAATACAAATACATCATAAATCATAATGATAAAACTATAAATAATTCTGTGTTGAGCCCGACAGAGATTGCAGTACCCACCCCCACCTGCAGGGCGGCGAGAGGGTAGCTGATGAGGCTGGCGGGGTGGTGGGGGCTGGCGGAGGCGGAGGCTGCGGAGGGTGTGAGAGGCAGGGCGGGGGAGGCAGGGGGGGACCGGGGCCTGGCGGGGGCAGAGGTGGCCAGGGGGCCGGGGTGGGGGGGCCTGGGCTGAGGAGTGATGAGGGAGGTCTGGTCGCAGGGGGAGCGAGGGAGGAGGGTGAACCAGTGTCCACTGCGCTCCGTCAGGACTCTGAGGAGCTGGTCACTGGGGAGGTACTGGAGCTGGGGGGGGGAGGGGGCTTCCCCTGGGTGCCCAGCCCCCCGAGGGGGGGCAGGAGTGAGCATGATGGGGGCAAAGAGGTGGGGGGGGCTGGCATGGCGTCGTTGGTGGGGGGGGCAGCAGAGGGGCTAGCCGGTAGATCGGGCTGAGGGGAGGCAGTTGCCGTGGCGACGAGAGGTGGGGCCCCAGGGGTGCCGTTGTGTGTTGGTCGGGGGTCACCGTCCTGGATTGGGGTTTCCGCTAGCGTGGTGCCCAGTTGGTGGCCGCAGCAAGTTAACTCGTTCTTCTCCTCCTCCTCCTCTTCCTCCTCCTCCTCCTTCTCTTCCTCTGAGGCAGGTGTGCTGGCGTTCTGGTTGCCGTGGCAGCAGACCTCCTGCGGGGCGATGGAGGGCTCCTCCTTCTGCACCTCCTCCTCCACAGGCTCCTCCTTCACCTGCACTTCCTCCGCCCTCCTCCTTCTCTTCCTCTCCTCCTCCAGCTCTTCCGGAGCTGAGGGGGTCAAACACACAATGAGTATCTGCATCTACGAGTATCATGGTTGTTATTTATACAACCCTGCCAACCCCATTCCCTCCCTCCGCCTGCCCCCCTCACCTTCTCCGCTCTCCATGGCCTCTATGAAGACCCCCCCGCAGTGCGGTAGCACCCAGTAGCGACGGCGGTAGCGGTCCTGGCCGTACATGCTGGAGCGGAGGGAATGGGAAGCCTCGTACAGCTTCCTCCGCAGCTGGTGGTGTTGCTGGGAAATCACGGGGCACAACGTCAACAACAAACACAATCACACCGCACAGTGTTGAGAGGGGGTGAGGCAGAGGGGTGAGGTAGAGTGGGTGAGGCAGAGGGGTGAGGCAGAGGGGTGAGGTAGAGGGGGGAGGTAGAGGGGTGAGGCAGAGGGGGTGAGGTAGAGGGGGTGAGGTAGAGGGGGGAGGTAGAGGGGGTGAGTTAGAGGGGGTGAGGTAGAGGGGGTGAGGTAGAGGGGGTGAGGTAGAGGGGGTGAGGCAGAGGGGTGAGGTAGAGGGGGTGAGGTAGAGTGGGTGTGAGTGGGTAATCATTTGTATTACAGGACCCACCTTCGCTAACTTCTCTATCTGCTTCTCCAGCTCCTCAACACTGGTGGCCTGGTCTCCTTCATCCTAGAGCAACACAAGGTCACAAGGTCACAGGGTCACAGGGTCACAGGTTCACAGGGTCATATATCCAGCACATATCTAGACCACATCCAGCACGGATGTAGAACACACATTCAGCCTGGAGGTCATTGTCACATCCTACCTCGTCACATGTTTCCACTTTTTTGCATTTCTTCATCATCTCCTCCTCCTCTTCCTCCTCGTCCTCGTCCGCCTGCTCGTCGCTGTCCTCTTCCTCCTCGTCATCATCCTCGCTGTCGCCGCCCGGCTTCCTCTTGCGCTTCAGGCTGGAGGACGAGGCTCCCACAGCCTGGGTGTCCTCCACGCCCACGCTGGCCTCCCTCCTCCCTGTCCGCTTGGCATGGATGGCTCTTAGCCTGGCAGACACACACACACACAGATATATACACACACAGACAATTGCAAACATACACACACAAAAACATAGAAGTAAGAACAACACGAACATACAAACACACACTCGCTAGCAGAGTGTCAACAGTCACACCCGGTGATGTAAACACAGACTTACTTCTTCAGCTTGCTCTCCATGATCCACTTTTCCTTCCTCATGTTGGTCATCTGGTCCAGGTTCTTGTCTATTTCACTGCAGACCGGAAATATACAGAGATTCATCACTAAGCCATCAGAACTAAGTCATCGTTAAGCCATCAGAACTAAGTCATCGTTAAGCCATCAGAACTAAGTCATCATTAAGCCATCAGAACTAAGTCATGGTTAGGTCATCAGAACTAAGTCATCAGAACTAAGTCATCATTAAGCCATCAGAACTAAGTCATGGTTAGGTCATCAGAACTAAGTCATCATAACTAAGCCATCATTAAGCCATCAGAACTAAGTCATGGTTAGGTCATCAGAACTAAGTCATCATTAAGTCATCAGAACTAAGTCATCATTAAGCCATCAGAAGTCATGGTGAGGTCATCAGAACTAAGTCATCATTAAGCCATCAGAAGTCATGGTGAGGTCATCAGGCTGGTCGGCCATCAGCCCTGGTCCCTCCGTGCGTACCTGACCACGCCCCTGCTGCAGGCCAGCTCGTTGACCAGGAAGCCCAGGATGGAGGCCTTCTGGGCGGGCGTGTGGGCCTGGAAGGCCCTGGTCTTCAGGCTCAGGGCCAGCTCAGCCAGCTCTGTCTGGCCACAGTGAGCAGCCATGTACATCTGGAGAACCTCCGACACGTTGTCCCGGTTGATGCCCACGTTGGTCAGGTGGTCCCCAAGCATGGTCTTAGTCTGGGGGAGGGTGGGAGGGGGGTTTCAAGGAAGTTAGTGTTTAAAAAAAAAAAAAGTTTTATACCCACCCCACCATACTCTCTCTATCCCCCATACCCACCCACCCTCCCTCCCTCCCTCCCTCCCTCCCTCCTTCCCCCTCCCTCCCTCCCCTCCCTCCTTCCCTCCCTCCCTCCCTCCTCACCTTGTGTCCAGGAGGAAGGCCCGGGTCACACACGGCCAGGGAGAGCATGCGGACCAGCAGGTCCTGGACGTGGCCCATGCTGTCGCCCACGTTCAGCAGCCCCTCCTGCAGCATGCTCAGCGTGGGCACGTCGCTCGCCACGTCCAGCCCCAGCACCCGGCCAAACCCCCGCAGGAACTGCATCAGCATCAGACACTGGGACACAGCCCGGCCAGGCAGGATGAGGCCTGGGATACGAGAGAAGTCTGGGAGAGGCTGGGGGAGGGAGGAGGAGGGGAGAGGAGGGGAGTGAGGAGAGGGAGGATGGGGGAGAGGGGGAGGGGAGGGAGGAGGGAGGGAGGGAGGATGGGGGAGAGGGGGAGGGGAGGGAGGAGGGAGGGAGGGAGGATGGGGGGAGAAGAGGAGTGAGGAGAGGGAGGGGGGGATAGGGAGGAGGGGGAGGGGAGGGAGGAGGAGGGGAGAGGAGGGGAGTGAGGAGAGGGAGGATGGGGGGAGAGGGGGAGGGGAGGGAGGAGGGAGGGGAGGAGGGGAGTGAGGAGAGGGAGGATGGGGGGAGAGGGGGAGGGGAGGGAGGAGGGAGGGAGGGAGGATGGGGGGAGAGGGGGAGGGAGGAGAGGGGGGAGAGGGGGAGGGGAGGAGAGGGGGAGGGAGGGAGGGAGGAGGGGGAGGGAGGAGAGGGGGGAGAGGGGGAGGGAGGAGAGGGGGAGGGAGGAGGGGGAGGGGGGAGGGAGGAGAGGGGGAGGGAGGGAGGGAGGGAGGGAGGAGGGGGAGGGAGGAGAGGGGGGAGAGGGGGAGGGAGGAGAGGGGGAGGAGGGAGGATAGGGGGAGGGAGGAGAGGGGGAGGGAGGAGGGGGGAGGGGGAGGGGGAGGGAGGAGAGGGAGGGAGGAGAGGGGGAGGGGAGGGAAATACAGATGGGAAGGGTCAGAGGGAAAAGTGTTTATACTCTCACTCTGAATTTCAGTTCCGCACTCTCGTTTGACTGTAGCGCAGTAGCAGGACTCGACCACTAGATGGAGACGTTGTGTGCAAGGCGCGCTGGAGACGCACACAGTTTCCTATCAGATGCATCATACCCAGGATGTCACAACTACCACAGTGGGCAAAGGCATCTCTTCAGAGATTCATGGTTTCCCACATGGTGTACCTTGTGGTCCGCAAGGCACATATCTTCAGTGGGCCTCTTGAGCTCACGAGCGATCTCCAGCTCCAGCCTCCTGAGAGCCTGCTTCCTCTCCTTATCCTGCCTCTTCTCATCCCTCTTCACCTGCCTCAGACGCTCCCGCTCCTGGGGAGCACAGGGGGAGGGAGGGAGGGAGGGAGGGAGGCAGGCAGGGAGGCAGGGAGGCAGGGAGGGAGGGAGGGAGGGAGGGAGGGAGGGAGGGAGGGAGGGAGGGAGGGAGGGAGGGAGGGAGGGAGGGAGGGAGGGAGGGAGGGAGGGAGGGAGGGAGGGAGGGAGGGAGGGAGGGAGGGAGGGAGGGAGGGAGGGAGGGAGGGAGGGAAAGGATAAGATACTGCTGCTGGCAGGGTTGAATACAGACAAGTATGTCATTCCGTAACTTGCTGAGTGGTATTAGAATAGAGACTGGTGCTGACACTGAGGGAGCTGAGCTGCAGGCTCCTTTGCAGTCTGTTAGTGGATCAGAACTACAGGACAGAGCAGCCAGAAGAGAAACAGCAAGACAGAGAATGCATTCAGGTGGAAAGGCCTGTGGCCTAGTTGTAAGAGTGTGTGTTTGTCTGTGCACAAGAAGTTTCCCGGCTTTCAGCATGTGTGTGTGTGTGTGTGTGTGTGTGTGTGAGTGTGTGTGTGTCTGTGTGTGTGAGTGTGAGTGTGTATGTGTGAGTGTGTGTGTCTGTGAGTGAGTGTGTCTGTGTGTGTGTCTGTATGTCTGTGTGTGTGTGTGTGAGACGTACCTCTGCTTTCTTCCGAGCCTCCACTGCCTTCAAAAGCAGGACATGTTGCCTCCTCCTCTCCCTCTCCTGTTGAGGCAGAAACACACACACACACACACGCCCAGTCAGCACAGTTAGCAGGGCAGCCACAGAGATACCCCCCTCACATGACGGTCTCACATGAACACAGTTGTACAGTCACAGCAGAGGTTAAGACACAGTGTCACAGATGACAACCAGAAAGCACTGAGGAGATGCAGGTTTGATGACAGGATGTGGAGGCCGGGACAAGCAGGGGTCGGGAGTTAGAGGCAACGCAGACGGAGTCTTCTCTCTGATGCCACGGCCGATCGGGGGGGGCAGGGTGACTGCCGTCCACTGTTACGGAGGCGTTTGGCACGTGAGCAGAACTTACTACGGTTGACGGACGCGTGTGGCGCGGCGGGGCGTGTGGGGGGGGGGGGGGGCATGCTCTGTAAAAAA
>NC_140372.1:1827500-1850000 GCF_054491055.1 Hypomesus nipponensis
CCCCTCTCCCTCTCTCCCTCTTTCCCCCTCCTCTCCCCTCTCTTCTCTCTCCCTCTCCCCCTTCCCCCTCCTCTCTCCTCTCTCCGCTCTCCCCAACGCTCAACCCAACACCTTTTCTCATATTTTACCACACATTTTAAACTCTGTGGGAAACGTGTCGCTAGCCTGCAGGATGGTAAAACCTGCGAGGACCAGAGCTGTTCTCCCCGATCAACTGTTTCTACTGGTCAGCCATCTTCAAGGCAGGGAAAGGAAGCTGCTAGGGAGCATGGGGGGGGTTACAGGAAGTAAACAGGATGTGGCTCTCTGGTCAGGGTCGCAGCTAGTGAAAGGCACTGAGGCTAGGTGCTGCTAGCTGAGAGGGGTCTGAGGGAAGGAGGGAGGAGAGATGGAGGGAGGAGGAGGGAGGAGAGGTGGAAGGAGGAGAGATGGAGGGAGGAGGAGGGAGGAGAGGTGGAGGGAGGAGAGATGGAGGGAGGAGGAGGGAGGAGAGGTGGAGGGAGGAGGAGGGAGGGGGGAGGGAGGAGAGGTGGAGGGAGGAGAGATGGAGGGAGCAGGGGGGAGGAGAGGTGGAGGGAGGAGGAGGGAGGAGGGAGGAGAGGTGGAGGGAGGAGGAGGGAGGAGAGATGGAGGGGTGGAGGGAGGAGGGAGGAGAGGTGGAGGGAGGAGAGGTGGAGGGAGGAGGGAGGGAGGGAGGAGATTTGGAGGGAGGAGGAGGGAGGAGAGGTGGAGGGAGGAGGACGGAGGAGAGGTGGAGGGAGGAGGGAGGAGAGGTGGAGGGAGGAGAGGTAGAGGGAGGAGAGGTAGAGGGAGGAGGTACCTTCACTACGTCGGGGTACTGGCGCAGCTTCTTGCCACAGGGGGTGTAGTATGCTACGTCACCCTGAGGACGCCCACCAACTGTCTTGATCCTCGTTTCCCTCTGCCACCTGCGAGGGAGGGAGGAGGGGGGAGGGAGGAGGGGGGAGGGAAGAGATTGAATGACGGAGCAGCTCCCCAGACTGCTGTTGTGGTTTTGATGATGTGTGTTTGGTTAATACAGTACGTACCCAAACTCCAGAGGAATCATCAGCTCTTTCTCATCCACTACCCGCTTTCTCTTCACCGAGCCTGGAGAGAGAGAGAGAGACATATATAGAGAGAGGGGGAGAGAGACATATATAGAGAGAGGGGGAGAGAGACATAGACAGAGAGAGAGACATAGAGAGAGAGAGAGAGAGAGAGAGAGAGAGAGAGAGAGAGAGAGAGAGATCCATCAGTCTGGTTTTAGCTTAACAAGTCTACTAGTATTGAGTCATGAATCGACTCAAAGGTTTTTATTTATGTTTTTTCATTCTTGGATCAACGTTGGTTAATCAAACCAAACACACACTGACACCCCTCTCATTAATGACTCTTGATCTCTAGTCCAACATCAACCTCTCCCTGGTGTGTTTCCCTGGCGTCTCCTCTCCTTCACGGCCCGTCCTACTGACAGCACAGGGTTTGTGATGGTTCAGGAGCATGCAGGGCTTCAAACCCAACATATCTTCCTGTACTTCATTTAGACGGGAACAAACAACCCCCACACCAAAGCTCTCTCTCAGAAGACCGACTAAATAGGAAACTACGGAGTTTTAACCTTCCTCAAGACGCAATAACAAAACACAAATCGAGCTCCCTGGATATGACTTTGAAGGAAACACAAAAGAAATCACTGAAGTGTGGAGTATTAGGTTTAATGTTGGACTGACTTCTGGAAGATTCCTGGCTCCATTTTACACTGAGCATCCTGTTCAGGATGAGCTGGGTAATCTGGTGGCACTAAGGGTAAGGCAAGCAGCCGGAGTCACACTGCCAAACAAGTTGTCTCTTAAGCTGAAGGACATGCCCCGACAGGACCCCAGGGCTCTGGTTAAGCCAACACCGTCTCCCTTCCTGCCTGACTAAAAATACCACCCCACCCCCTTCTCTACCCCGGCATCTGAGGATGACAGCACAATCTCAGTGACTCAAGGACAGACATCTTGTCAGTACTGAAACACCCCGCGCACTCCCTCTGTCTCTACAGCACGGAGAGGACGTTTCGGAGAGGGACGCGCTGGTTTGACCTTTAAAGGCCACCCCCACTGAGATGGGTTGGTTACGAAAATGACCTGTCAGTGCTGTAGTGTGGAAACATGAGGAGATGAGTGCAGGGTGGTCCTGTGGCTGAACGGGAGGCAGGAGGATGGGAGGAGGGCGGGGTTACCTGGGGGAGTGGCCAGCGAGTAGGAGGAGGAGGAGGGGGAGCTGTGATAGGCCAAGGCACTGGAGCTGGTCAAGAAGGGGGGCGTCCTGATGAGCTGCAGGTCGAGTGGAGAGCAGCTGGAGGGGGTGTGGTTGCTGGGGGCTGTGGAGGTGGTCGGGGGCTTGGGTGTCCTGGGCGTCTTGTCCTTCTTGGAGGAGGGGGGCTTCTCCTGCTTCAGCTTGCTCACGGACGCGTCGCTGTCTGAGTTGGTGTCCGACTCTGAGGTGGTTGGCAGAGTGACAGGAGTTAGAATATGGAATATTCAGAAACCCAAATTAATCTCTGTTCAAAATTATGTTTTCTGTTATTTTCCTGAATTCAGCTTCTAAATGTGTTTTTGTACAATTGCAGCTTATTACAGTGTTTTTACAGTGTTATTACTGCAAAGTTCAGGCTATAACTGGGCGATATATCGAATATTAGCGATAATTTTGATGACGATGTAAAATTAGAAAATATCGTGAATATCGTTTTTTTTTTTTTTTTTTTTCTGGTCCTTGTGTTGCTTGTGTTTTAAGATCACTGTCTCCGTGTTTACACACACACACACACACACACACAGACACACACACACACCGTTTGTGCACATGCTCACAAAGAGCATGTGCACAACTGAAAATTGCACTCTCACAGGCACTCTCTTCTGCTCTTATTGTCCTGTCACATAAGGACCTCTGCATGAATTGTTCCATGTGAGGTCCATTTATTTAAACTGCAAGTACCATGTTATGACAACTGCTTAAATTTGCACTGCACATTTTGTACTTGTAATAATAGCTGTTCTATCTAAATTGTTTTTGTTGTTTTCTAATGGGGCAAAAGAAAATCATGTTTTTTTATTACATGCAAATGCAAACATTGAGATATATATTGCATATCGTAAACATTTTGACAATATCGAGATATTTTGTCATATATCGCCCAACCCTAGTTCATACCCACTTGACAGACTGTACTGTGTTATAACTGTGTTCAGACCCACCTGACAGGCCATACTGTGTTATTACTGTGCTACTGCAGAGTTCAGACCCACCTGACAGACTGTCATCCGAGTCGTCTGCATCCTCCAGCTCATCATCATCATCATCATCATCATCATCCTCGGCCGAGTCATCTGAGTCCTTGTTGCCAGGGAGACCGGCTCCAGGGAGACCGGCTCCAGGCACGGCCATCGCTGCCTCACTGCCACGGAACAGATCCACCAGCGACTGCACCAGGTGATTCTGGGAAAAGTCTTTCCAGGCTGCTATTGGGTTGACTTGACCCAGACTCAGCCCTGACCCCAGGCCTGACCCCAGGCTTGACCCCAGCCCTGCCCCTGTCCCTGACCCCTGCCCTGCCCCCGGCCCGGCCCCTGCCCCCAGCCCCTTGGGGGTCCTGCTCTTCCTGGGGCGGCCCCCGGCCGGGGCTGAGGTAGTGGAGGCTGCCCCCCCGGGCCCCTGTCTCCGGCTGGCCCCGGTGCTCAGGTTAACGGGCAGCGCCAGGGCGGCCCCGTGGCTATCCCCCCTGCCCCCCTCCTCCCCCGGGTCCTTCCGAGGTTTGGTGATGAGGGCCAGTGGGGTGTCCTGAGAGGGGCTGTGGATGACTCCATTGGGAGGCGTCTGGGAGCCGTGGTGCGGAGCCACCAGCCCCAGCAGAGCGTTGGACAGGAAGAGGTTGGAGTGGTTGTTCTGGAGGCCTGGGGGGGCAGGGGGCAGCTTGGGGGGGAGGTTCTCTTGGAGGGCTTCTGGGACACCCCCTGCTGCTGCATGGGCTCTGCCATAAAGGACGGGCCCTGAGGGAGGAGAGACTGGAGACAGGGAGAGGGAAGAGGGAAGAGGGAAGAGGGAAGAGGGAAGAGGGAAGAGAGAGAGAGAGAGAGAGAGAGAGAGAGAGAGAGAGAGAGAGAGAGAGAGAGAGAGAGGGAGGGAGGGAGGGAGGGAGAGAGGGAGGGAGGGAGAGAGGGAGAGAGGGAGAGAGGGAGAGAGGGAGAGAGGGAGAAAGGGAGGGAGAGGGAGGGAGGGAGGGACGGAGAGGGAGGAGGGAGGGAGAGACGGAGAGGGAGGAGGGAGGGAGACAGGGAGAGGGAGGAGGGAGACAGGGAGAGGGAAGAGGGAGAGGGAGAGGGAGAGGGAGAGGGGAGAGAGGGAGAGAGGGAGAGGGAGAGAGAGGGAGAGAGAGGGAGAGAGAGGGAGAGAGGGAGAGAGAGGGAGAGAGGGAGACAGGGAGAGGGAGGAGGGAGACAGGGAGAGGGAGGAGGGAGACAGGGAGGGAAGAGGGAGAGGGAGAGGGAGAGGGAGAGGGAGAGGGAGAGGGAGAGGGAGAGGGAGAGGGAGAGGGAGAGGGAGAGGGAGAGAGGGAGAGGGAGGAGGGAGAGGGAGAGAGAGGGAGAGAGAGGGAGAGAGGGAGAGCGGGAGAGAGAGGGAGAGAGGGAGAGAGGGAGAGAGGGAGAGAGAGGGAGAGAGGGAGGGAGGGAGACAGGGAGAGGGAGGGAGACAGGGAGGGAGACAGGGAGGGAGGGAGGGAGGGAGGGAGACAGGGAGGGAGGGAGGGAGGGAGGGAGGGAGGGAGGGAGGGAGGGAGGGAGGGAGGGAGGGAGGGAGGGAGGGAGGGAGGGAGGGAGGGAGGGAGGGAGGGAAAGAAGGAGGGAGGGAGGGAGGGAGGGAGAGAAAAGAAAGGAAATGCAGCATAATTACACTGGCTGTCAGAGTGTATCTGTGTTGATTGTGTGAGCAGGTGACGAGGCTCAATGCAACGTGCTTCTCCCAGTTCCCTTGTCTCAGCCAATCCCAGGACACACTGAGATTCCTCCATGGAAACCAGTCGGACGTGGAGCCAAGACAGCATGAGTCTTTAAATAGTTCATCACTGCCTTGTGCTCCTCACAACACTTAGCGAAGGTGCATCTGTTTTAACCAGCGTTAGCTTGTCCCTGGGCTGAGGAAGGGACACGGCTAGCAGGGTTGCTCTACATTCAACTAGATGGGATTCCATGTGAAACAAATCCATTTCACAGACCATGTAATGCAGTTACAGCATTTGAACCACTAGAGGAATAAAAAAAAAAAATCACATTTGGTTACTCTAACAGCTCTCCCAGCGTGCTCTAGAAAGAGAGAGAGTGGGTAAAAGTAGACTTTCTCTTCTCAGAATACCTGCGTTCACTGGAATCAGCAGTGAAAATACAATCAAATTGGGTAAATATTTGTTGAATGTTTCTGCTTGTCCAGCTGCTTCTCTGAAGCTTCCACTTGCTAAAGTCTTGTTACCTTTAGCTAACGCTTATTACGAAGGGCAGGATCTACAGTCTCCTCTCTACATCCCCTCCCTCACATCCTGGACGTCAGTTTACCACGTTCTTATGCAGAGTGGTTTTTGCAGCTTGGGGCAATGCATTGTGGGAAAGAAGTGCTTGTTATCCAGGCCATCCACATGGCCCGACTCTGCCACAATATGCTGCTAAACTGTGCCATCGAGACTGAATGACACTGTGTATAGACTTCAGCACAGCAATCTCTCTCTCTGTCTCAGGCTTCACTTCCTGTTCTGAGGAACAGGAAGTCATTAATATGGATATCCTGTCTCATATATGTAGCGTTAATGGCGTATTTTCCTTCTCACCGCTCCTCTCTTCCCCCGTGTGTGTTTAATACTGGAGTGAGACTGCCTGTGCTGGGTTGCACCTCTGTCTGTTGATGTGGTAACGCCCTAACAGCTGCACAGAGACCTGAAACAGGTGCTCATCTGAGCCATGGCCAGACTGCTGCATCTGGATTGGTTGGTTAGGAAACCAATCAGAAATCCACCCCAGTTACCAGATCTGCTGGGACAGAAAAGGTGCGCTCTTACTGTCTGAATGTATTTTCCCCCCTCTCTCTCTCTCTCTCTCTCTCTCTCTCTCTCTCTCTCTCTCTCATTCCCTCTCTCTTTACCTCTTCAAACGTCTCTTTGGATAAAAGTATGGGCTGAATGAAAACGTGAAAACGTCCTTCTGCCTGACTCACCTGCTTCATCCTGAACTCATTGATGCGATTGAGAGAGCCTTCCAGAAGCTTCCTCTTGTGGGCCTTGACGCTGCCGGGCGCTGTGTGGGGCGAGGACTTGGGGGGCGAGGCGAGGGGGAGAGGCCTAGGGGAGATGGGGGGGGGCAGCGCGTGGCGGGGTGGGGAGGGGACAGAGAGGGGTTTGGGGGAGGAGCAGAGGGAGAGGGGCTGGTGCTGGGGGGAGGAGGGGAGGAGCCTGGGGGGATTGGGGGAGGCGGGCCTGGGGTGGGTGGTGAGGGCGATGGGGGAGGCGGTGGAGAAGGAGGGGCAGGGATCGCTTCGTGGGTGGGTGAGTAAGGCCAGGGGTTTGGAGCTGGTGGCCAGCCCAGTAGACTGGATCACACTGAGGCCCTCTGGTCTGGGGAGGGGGGCGTGGAGGGCCAGGGGGGAGGTCTGGGGGGCTAGGGGGGAGGTCTGGGGGGCTAGGGGGGAGGGGGACCCGGCCAGGGGGGCCAGACCAGGGGGCTCGGAGGGAACCCTGTGTTTCAGGCTCCAGGCCTCCACCAAGTCCCCTCCAGACAGGAGCCTGTCGGTCTTGCCTGTCCCCACGGTTGGAGCAGCGATCTGGGGGAGAGACATGAGGGCAACCCCTCGTCAGCACGGAGCACCAGAGTCAGACACACAGGATATGGTGAAGGCCTCCTACCTTCATCTTCCTCTTCGTCCGTCTCTCCTTCTCTGAGTCTGAGCTCTGCTTCTCGTCATCATCCTCATCATCATCGTCATCATCGTCCTCAAGGTCGCTGCTCAGAGCGCCGTCGCTGGAGACGTCCGACGACGTCCCTGATTCGCTGTCACTGATCCCGGGGGCATCACCCTGCTTCTTAGAAGGCTTCTGGATTGGGTGAGAGAAATTACATTACGTAATGCATGACATGAGGTGTGGTGATGTCACTGATAACAACATAAACAAGTCTCCCTCCCTCCCTCCCTCCCTCCCTCCCTCCCTCCCTCCCTCCCTCCCTCCCTCCCTCCCTCCCTCCCTCCCTCCCTCTCTCTCTCTCTCTCTCTCTCTCTCTCTCTCTCTCTCTCTCTCTCTCTCTCTCTCTCTCTCTCTCTCTCTCTCTCTCTCTCTCTCTCTCTCTCTCTCTCTCTCCCCTCCCTCCCTCTCTCTCTCCCCCTCCCTCCCTCCCTCCCTCCCTCCCTCCCTCTCTCTTGGACATGAACACAGACCTTGTCATTAGTCTGCATCGTCTGTTTCTCCTGCTGTGCCTCTGCTGGGGGGCTCCTGGGGGGGGCCCTGAGGGGGGCGGGGCCTTTAGTGAGCAGGGGGGCCACCGAGGCGGGGGACGCAGAGTAGACCCCCTGGGGGGAGACCCCACTTCCGTTCAGCGCTCCGTTCACCCCTGGAAGAAACGCAAGCGTGGGATTGACCGGGTTAGACGCAGCATGTGATTGGATCGGAGCTGAGCAGTGGGGTGGAGCAGCATCATAGAGGGACCAACGCCAGGTTAGAGCCAGGCAACAACACGGATTTACACAGATGTGTGTGTGTATTTAGAGAGCTGGGTGTGTGTGTTGTGTGTGTACAACATCTCATCAAACATGCAGCGGGTGGTATGGGTGCAACACAAGTGGTTTGCATAATAAAAGATAAATTAAAAGATATCTTGTTGAAAGAGAAAAAGGAGATTAGGGGTAGGGGGTAGGGGGAACCAGAAAAAAAGAGAGCGTGCCAAGGGAGGAGAGGGAGAGGTAGGAGAGGTAGGAGAGGAGAGGAGAGGAGAGGGAGGAGAGGGGTGGGGATGACGAATAGAGAAGTGTTGACATATTTAAAAGATGAGTCTGAAAGTCATTAAAATCTCTCATGGTAAAAAAGCAGACAGGAGAGAGAGAGAGAGAGAGAGAGAGAGAGAGAGAGAGAGAGAGAGAGAGAGAGAGACAGAGAGAGAGAGAGAGAGAGAGAGAGAGAGAGAGAGAGAGAGAGGGAGGCAGAGAGAGAGAGATAGGCAGAGAGAGAGAGAGAGAGGGGAGGAGTGAGCCAGTGTCTTATTTCCATGAAAGATCCAGCACCTGCTAACACAAAAGATTAATTCATTTACATCACCTACGAGTTCAGAGGGCAAAAAATATAAGGCTTTTAGCGTCTCATAAGAATTCAGCTCCCCCTTACACACACACACACACACACACACACACACACACACACACACACACACACAGAGAACACAACCTTGTTGTGTGAGCATCACAGGTGTGTGTACCTTTGGGAGGCTTGCGTCCGTTCCTGCTGGGGGTCCGGGGTTGGGGGGGGCTGGGGGCGTGGCTGGGGGCGTGGCTGTGTTGGAGGTGGGAGAAGAGGGGGGGCAGGCCTAGGAAGGGGGGCAGGAAGGCAGCTGCAGCGCCTCGACTATGAGCCTCAGCTGCCCTCCACCACTCTGGAGAGAGACGGGGGGAGAGAGGAGAGAGACGGGGGGAGAGGAGAGAGATCAGTAACACAACACACACACCACCAGGGTCATCGCTGTAACAGTTTCACCCCTGTCTAGCGCCAACTGCAGGCCCCAGGCTCACCTGACAGCGCCCCCAGCTGGGGGTGAGCGGCCAGGGCAGCCGACAGGCCTAGCGAGCCCAGGCCTCCAAACTCTGGCCTCCCCGCAGGACCAGCAGCATACAGGCTGCTGAAGGCTGGGTGGGGTACCAGGGGGAAGGCACTTAACGCAGAGCCCAGGAAGGGCTGGTCACTCCCTGCCCCATACAGACGACCTGGAGGGAGGGAGGGAGGGAGGGAGGGAGGGAGGGAGGGAGGGAGGGAGGGAGGGAGGGAGGGAGGGAGGGAGGGAGGGAGGGAGGGAGGGAGGGAGGGAGGGAGGGAGGGAGGGAGGGAGGGAGGGAGGGAGGGAGAAAGGGAGAAAGGGAGAAAGGGAGAAAGGGAGAAAGGGAGAAAGGGAGAAAGGGAGAAAGGGAGAAAGGGAGAAAGGGAGAAAGGGAGAAAGGGAGAAAGGGAGAAAGGGAGAAAGGGAGAATTGTTATTCCATGTAGTATTAATATGAAAGTGTTTGTCTAAATGTAGAATTGGTAGTTGTGGGGGAGGGGGTGCGTGTCTTGTTCAATGCTTGTATTATAAGCTAATGGGGTTCAAACACAGGCTCTGTCTTCACACTTCCTCAACACTCTCTAATATTTATCTCTCATGTATGTTAAAGTTTAACAGCCATACCTGTCCTCACGCCTGTTAGGACAGATGTTGTGCTTAGTGAGATGATGTTTTAGGCACATTCTAGAAGACAGCAGGAAGCCTACAGGACAAAGAGTCCCCTGGATGGAAGCCTGACAGGATTACACTCGTTTGAGTAAATACTCGACGAGGAATGCTGTAAGGGGAGGGGCTAAATATGAGGGGAGGGGCTAAATATGTCTCCAAGGGGAGAGACTAAACATGGCGCTGTGGGTTAACACAAAGGAGTGAGAGAGACGCGTCCCGCTGGAATCCAATCTGAATAGAAATCCTGTTATCTGATGAGTAATGGTTTGTTTGATGTGCTGTAACTGGGTTTCATGGACAGATGTGGCGTCTGATCTGAACTTCCTGTTACCATGACATCATCTATACAAAGAACCTGGGAGGTACAGTGCTTGAGTGGTGCAGCTCAGTGGTTAGAGTATCTGACTGCAGATCAAGAGGTTGCAGGTCAGAATCCCCCCTGAACACAATCCTCTGCTGATGTGAGAGAGTTCCAGCAAGGCAGAAAGCACCCCAGACACAGCACCCCAGACACAGCACCCCAGACACAGCACCCCAGACACAGCACCCCAGACACAGCTGTCCAGACACAGCAGTCCAGACACAGCACCCCAGACACAGCACCCCAGACACAGCACCCCAGACACAGCACCCCAGACACAGCTGTCTAGAGAGACAGCGGTACTGAAGGAATATAAACCAACTACTTCACAAAACAAAATCTAAATGTCTTTGTGCCATTTTAGAGTTCAATTTGAGCATGTGCAGCTCAGAGACACCTGGACCATTGTCATGGTGACCAGGACTTCTCCACCACACCCTCACTCCTGGCAGGGGTACGTTACCACGGCAGCGGGGATGTTTCCACGGCAGCGGGGACTGCTGCGTATTGTCTCCTCACAGAGTCAGAAGCAATTTGGTCAGAGCATATTTCATGCAAATTCAATTTCCTTCTCTGAGAAGGTGAGAGGGACTGGTGGAGATGGAAGGAGAGAGAGAGGGAGAGAGAGAGAGGGAGAGAGAGAGAGAAAGAGAGAGAGGGGAGAGAGTGAGAGTGAGTGAGTGAGAGAGGGGAGAGAGTGAGAGTGAGTGTGAGTGAGTGAGTGAGTGAGTGAGTGAGTGAGTGAGTGAGTGAGTGAGAGAGAGACAGAGGAAGGGTAGGAGCGAGACAGACAAGGAGAGACAGAGAGGGAGAAAGAGCAGGAGAGAGAGAGGAGAGAAGGAGAGAGAGGGCTGGGACCCTAGAACAGCTAAAGGAGAAAGGTCAGAAAGGTCACAGACTTTGTTGTGTTGGTGACGACATCAGCCCAGCACAGAGTGGCTCTGAAACTAAACAATGTCTTCTAACAAACTGAGAGTTCAACAAAAACACAATCGTGCTACTAGTTCAACTTGTCTATGTGACGCTAAGCAAACAATCTCTCTTTCTTCATGAGTTCATGAGCCAAGTAAAATTATGTCTGTTTTCATGAGGCAGGGCTGGGTCTGAGGCAGGGTGTGAGGCAGGGTGTGAGGCAGGGTGTGAGGAAGGGTCTGAGGCAGGGTCTGAGGCAGGGTGTGAGGCAGGGTATGAGGCAGGGTGTGAGGAAGGGTCTGAGGCAGGGTGTGAGGCAGGGTGTGAGGCAGGGTGTGAGGAAGGGTCTGAGGCAGGGTGTGAGGCAGGGTGTGAGGAAGGGTCTGAGGCAGGGTGTGAGGCAGGGTGTGAGGAAGGGTGTGAGGCAGGGTGTGAGGAAGGGTGTGAGGCAGGGTGTGAGGAAGGGTCTGAGGCAGGGTGTGAGGCAGGGTGTGAGGCAGGGTGTGAGGAAGGGTGTGAGGCAGGGTGTGAGGCAGGGTGTGAGGAAGGGTCTGAGGCAGGGTGTGAGGCAGGGTATGAGGCAGGGTGTGAGGCAGGGTGTGAGGCAGGGTGTGAGGAAGGGTGTGAGGCAGGGTGTGAGGCAGGGCAGGGTGTGAGGCAGGGCTGGGTCTGAGGCAGGGTCTGAGGCATGGCAGGGTGTGAGGCAGGGTGTGAGGCAGGGTGTGAGGAAGGGTGTGAGGAAGGGCAGGGTGTGAGGCAGGGTGCGAGGCAGGGCTGGGTCTGAGGCAGGGTCTGAGGCAGGGTGCGAGACAGGGTGTGAGGCAGGGTTCGAGGCAGGGTGCGAGGCAGGGCTGGGTCTGAGGCAGGGTGTGAGGCAGGGCTGGGTCTGAGGCAGGGTCTGAGGCATGGCAGGGTGTGAGGCAGGGTGTGAGGCAGGGTGTGAGGAAGGGTGTGAGGAAGGGCAGGGTGTGAGGCAGGGTGCGAGGCAGGGCTGGGTCTGAGGCAGGGTGTGAGGCAGGGTGTGAGGCAGGGTGTGAGGAAGGGCTGGGTCTGAGGCAGGGTGTGAGGCAGGGTGTGAGGAAGGGTGTGAGGAAGGGTCTGAGGCAGGGTGTGAGGCAGGGTATGAGGCAGGGTCTGAGGCAGGGTGTGAGGCAGGGTGTGAGGCAGGGTGTGAGGCAGGGCAGGGTGCGAGGCAGGGCTGGGTCTGAGGCAGGGCTGGACATTGCTGTCCCACAGCAAAGTTTCTTTGTTCCTGAGTTCCAAGGCTTCTTCTCTACCACAACACACACACACACACACACACACACACACATCTCCACACACATCTCCACAATCTCATTAGAATATTCTGAATATGGAAGACCTTGTCTTGCCAAAGTCAGCTAGCGGATACAGAGATAAATGACTGGGAATACACCCCCCCCCTCTCCACCCGCCCCCCTCCACCACCCCCCCCCTCCACCCCCCGACAGTAGTAGCATCCAACAGTTCTGCCTGAAGCTAGTCTTTCTTTCTCTTCTCTCTTTCATTCTCTTTTTCTGCTTCTCTTTTTATCTAATTTTCTTCTTCTCCCCTCTCTCCCTCTCTCCCTCTTACCTTCCTCTCTCTACCTCCCTCTCTCTCTCTCCTTCTCTTACCTTCCTCTCTCTCCCCAAGCGACACCAACTGACATCTGCAAATGCCTTTTCAATATTAATGCGGCTTCCAGCCGACGAATAATTAAATCAGAAAATTTAGAGAGGAGCTGAGTAGAGAGAGATATACAGGATTACCTGATACCCTCTCTCCTTCCCTCCCTCCCTCCCTCTCTCTCTCTCTCTCTCTCTCTCGCTGTCTCTCTCTCTCTCTCTGTCCCTCTCTCCTCCTCTCCCTCCCTCTCTCTATCCTCCCTTTGCTGACAAACTGCACCGCCCTCCAAAAATCGTCAGGGTTCCTGTCTCCATGTTCGGATGCTGCCAAAGGGGGATTAATTTGTTGTTTGTTGCAGTCAATCAAAATTTCCATGGACAGATTTAAGTTAATTGCATCCGTGAGTTGATCCCAGAAGACACCAGCTCTACATGACTCTCTCTCTCTTTTTTCAAAGTGATATCCTCATCAATGACAAACAACACCACACACACACACACACACTCTTTGCTCATCAGAGACTTTCTGAGACGTCCTTCTTAGGCGTTCCTGCCCCGCTGGTGAAGGACCTTGAGATTCTGCCTCCACCTTCTGTTTCTCTGCCTCCGTCAAGGAAATGTGTGCAGCTAAACGCTTTGAAGCTCTTTCATGTAACAACAGGAGTGTCTGTGTGTGTTCCAGAGCCCACGTTCATGCACACCCAGAGAACACACACGTGTGCAGAGTTGCAGGTGTGTGTGTGTGTGTGTGTGTTTTGATGAGGCAGACACACCTGCCTTCACAACGGCACACAGAAAGCCTTCGTTGTTGTTCTGTAGCCTTTCCGACCAGCAGGAGTCTGGTTCAGTACCTAACCCTAACCAGCAGGTTCAGTACCTAACCCTAACCAGCAGGTTCAGTACCTAACCCTAACCCAGAACCTTGACAGGAGGCTGGAGACTCACAGTATATTCACCAGGAGAAGGAGACTGTGTAGTGTGTGTAGAAGTGTCTAGAAGTGTGTGTGTGTGTGGGTGAGGGGTAGTGAGTGTGTGTAGGTGTGTGTGTGTGTGTGTGGGGGGGGGGGGGATAGTGGTGATTGTGTGTGGTATGGTGTTTTAACTACACCATGCTATCTATACTTCAGTTGTCCCAACATATCTGGTTTGAATTAATACCAGCACACACACACAGCACCCTGGAACACATGAAATAATATCATGATGAGGTCAGGCTCCACGAGGGTGGAGGGCTGTCTCGGGAAGGAGAAGCGAGCCTGCTTGATCCTCACAGACGAGCTGAAACTTCTGAGCTAACAGCTAACCTCTCTCGCCTCTCAGCATTTTATTTAACGCTCAGTCCAAAATCGCTTATCTCGAAAATCTGAGCGTACATAATGGTACACAGGGATGTGCAGCGGATGTATTATTCATGAGTAGACCATGCTCTAATGGAGGGAGGGAGGGAGGGAGGGCCTTTATTTTTTCTTTGGTTTTTCTTATCATGAAAGCAAAAACAGCAGTGCAATCATGGTGTGAAATATGCTGGTCAGTGTGATCTGACATCTGTGTGTGTGTGTATATATACATACATGCAGTAAAGATATGTCAGCCTTCGCTTGCTAGTTCAGAGCTGTTTCAGAGACATGGCTGTTTGGGGCTGATACTGTGTGACACTTAGGGAGCAGATGTGTGTGTGTGTGCGAGTGTGTGTGAGAGAGTGAGTGTGTGTGTGTGTGTGTGTGAGGATTCTCCCACAATAGAGTCTATTTAACTGTCTGGTTTGCAGCCTGTCACAGAGAAGCCTCTGAGAGAGGAGCTCACTGTTCTGCTGTGAGGAGGTGAGGGGCAGTAACACAGCCGTTTTGCTGTGGTGAGGGGCAGTAACACAGCCGTTTTGCTGTGGTGAGGGGCAGTAACACAGCCGTTTTGCTGTGGTGAGGGGCAGTAACACAGCCGTTCTGCTGTGGTGAGGGGCAGTAACACAGCCGTTCTGCTGTGGTGAGGGGCAGTAACACAGCCGTTTTGCTGTGGTGAGGGGCAGTAACACAGCCGTTTTGCTGTGGTGAGGGGCAGTAACACAGCCGTTTTGCTGTGGTGAGGGGCAGTAACACAGCCGTTCTGCTGTGGTGAGGGGCAGTAACACAGCCGTTTTGCTGTGGTGAGGGGCAGTAACACAGCCGTTCTGCTGTGGTGAGGGGCAGTAACACAGCCGTTTTGCTGTGGTGAGGGGCAGTAACACAGCCGTTCTGCTGTGGTGAGGGGCAGTAACACAGCCGTTCTGCTGTGGTGAGGGGCAGTAACACAGCCGTTCTGCTGTGGTGAGGGGCAGTAACACAGCCGTTCTGCTGTGGTGAGGGGCAGTAACACAGCCGTTCTGCTGTGGTGAGGGGCAGTAACACAGCCGTTTTGCTGTGGTGAGGGGCAGTAACACAGCCGTTCTGCTGTGGTGAGGGGCAGTAACACAGCCGTTCTGCTGTGGTGAGGGGCAGTAACACAGCCGTTCTGCTGTGGTGAGGGGCAGTAACACAGCCGTTCTGCTGTGGTGAGGGGCAGTAACACAGCCGTTCTGCTGTGGTGAGGGGCAGTAACACAGCCGTTCTGCTGTGGTGAGGGGCAGTAACACAGCCGTTTTGCTGTGGTGAGGGGCAGTAACACAGCCGTTTTGCTGTGGTGAGGGGCAGTAACACAGCCGTTTTGCTGTGGTGAGGGGCAGTAACACAGCCGTTCTGCTGTGGTGAGGGGCAGTAACACAGCCGTTTTGCTGTGGTGAGGGGCAGTAACACAGCCGTTCTGCTGTGGTGAGGGGCAGTAACACAGCCGTTTTGCTGTGGTGAGGGGCAGTAACACAGCCGTTCTGCTGTGGTGAGGGGCAGTAACACAGCCGTTCTGCTGTGGTGAGGGGCAGTAACACAGCCGTTCTGCTGTGGTGAGGGGCAGTAACACAGCCGTTCTGCTGTGGTGAGGGGCAGTAACACAGCCGTTCTGCTGTGGTGAGGGGCAGTAACACAGCCGTTTTGCTGTGGTGAGGGGCAGTAACACAGCCGTTCTGCTGTGGTGAGGGGCAGTAACACAGCCGTTCTGCTGTGGTGAGGGGCAGTAACACAGCCGTTCTGCTGTGGTGAGGGGCAGTAACACAGCCGTTCTGCTGTGGTGAGGGGCAGTAACACAGCCGTTCTGCTGTGGTGAGGGGCAGTAACACAGCCGTTCTGCTGTGGTGAGGGGCACTAACACAGCCGTTCTGCTGTGGTGAGGGGCAGTAACACAGCCGTTCTGCCGAATTTTTAAACAGGAATCCTGAGTGAATTTTATAATAACAGATCATCTGATGTGTCATTAACTTCCCAGGTTATTTAAAAGAGGAATGAGGGTAGTTGAAGTAACACAAATGTTAAAGAAGGAACTGGTAATGAGTGTGGTGTGTGTGAATGGGGTTGGTGTGTGTGTATGTGTGTGTGGAAGTCTCACCAGAGGAGTTGAGGGTGGAGGGGCTGCTCCTCAGACTGCTCCTGGAGGGAGGGGCCGGGGAGGAGGAGGAGGAGGAGGAGGCAGGGGAGGAGGAGGTGCGCGCCCCGGACAGGGGGCGGGAGAGGCCAGCCGCTCGCTAGACTCCATATCTGTCAAACACAATCCAATCAGCAGTGTTACTAAAGCAGAGGAGGAGAAAAGAAGACTCACACACACACACACACACACACTTTCTCTTTCCCTCTCTCTCTATCGCACATACGCACGCATGGACGCACAGACAATCACCCTCCCTCTCTCTCTCTCTCTCTCTCACACACACCATCACACACACACACACCATCACACACACACACACCATCACACACACACACACACCATCACACACACACACACACCATCACACACCCGCCACTCTGCCTTTCACATCTCACTTCCCCTGAACAATATTTCTATTTATTCTGGCTGGCCGCTGGCTGGCGGCTGGCAGTGTTGTCCTCTGTGGAGAGAGAGGGGGGGTTTTGCAGAGAGCATGGTCCTGTCATGGTCCCTGTTAGCACACACAGCTTCAGAGACACACACTGACTTAGCAGTTTAAACAGTTAAACATGGGCTTGCTACGAGCACACACACACACACACACAGCTTAGCTGAGAGAACAGCTGGAGAGTGGTAAGTGTGTTTACAAACATGCAGGTGTACGTGTAACTTAGTCAGAGCTTCTTTTACATGTAGATCTCTCTTGGATACACCTGTGCTTGAACACACACACACACACACACAGACACACACACACAAAATGTATGTGCTCCTTTTGATTTACAAGAGAATTCACAGCGACTTTAACGTTGGCTGTAAAACCACCCTGTCTCCCACAGAGAAGGGCTGTTCACAGGCAAATCAAAGCTGTCAAATATAACTTTGCACAATTCCTGTCAGGCCTTTTGTGGATAGCATTGAGAGGCATTTTGACACCTATTCGTCTTCAGCGCAGGAACGTTGTGTATTCGCCATCAGCTCAAAAGCTGGCATTAACAGCCACCATCAAGCTCTTCTGATGGAAAGGCCTAAACAGGTAGCAGCATTCACTGGCTCTTCTCCATTTCCTAAATTCACCTTTATCCTTCCATCCATCGAAACACACACCACTCTCTCTCCCTCTTTCTTCCCTCTTTCTCCTTCTTTCTCTCTGTCTCTTCCTCTCATTCTCCTTCTCTCTGTCTCTCTCTGTCTCTCTCTGTCTGTCTCTCTGTCTGTCTCTCTGTCTGTCTCTCTGTCTGTCTCTCTGTCTGTCTCTCTCTGTCTCTCTCTCTCTCTCTCTCTCTGTCTCTCTCTCTCTGTCTCTCTCTCTCTGTCTTTCTCTCTCTCTCTGTCTTTCTCTCTCTTTCTGTCTCTCTCTCTCTCTGTCTCTCTCTCTCTCTGTCTCTGTCTCTCTCTCTCTGTCTCTCTCTCTCTCTTTCTCTTTCACACACATTCTCACCTCTCCCTCATTCCTCCAGCTCTTTCTCCTTCTCTAGATCTCTTTTCCTGACACTAATCCTGGTCTGAAAATCCCTTTCAAAAGTGCAGTTTGCAGATTGTGTGTGACAGGTGGGCATTGTTATTGTGTCATTACACATAAACAGCCCTCCTCCCTCCCTCTCTCCCTCTCTCCGCTCATCCCCCTATCTTCTCTGCAGAGGGAGCAGAAGCACTGATTAAATCTCAGAGACAAAAGCCGCTATCCAGTGAATATCAAGTATCAGCCTTTAGCCAGCAGCCACACTGACAAGGGAGGAAGGGAGGGAGGGGGAGGGGGGGGGGGTGCGAATGACAAGAAAAGAAAAACTGCAGCAATCCACCAAAGGGAGGTGTCTGGAGAGAGGCGGGGCCTGCAGACACTGCTGTTGTGGCAAATCAAGTAGACATGTGATCTACTTATCTCTGAGGGGAGGGGGGAGGGGTCGAAGGTCATGTTTACGCACAGAGCCGCCATCTTTGACGTCCTGCGGAGCAGCTGGACTGTTCAGAGGCGCAGGGAGGATCACATTCCTCTCACTCGCAAAAAGTGGACAAATGTCATATAGTCTGAAAATGCTGTCGCGTAGAGAAGGCATCGGTTTCAGAGGTTTGGTTGGTAACATACACCTGACTCTACCCCCCCCTCCCCTCCCCCAGGAGTAGGATAGCTTAGTCTCACCTGGTCAGTGAAGCACATCATCATCCAGCACCATTTCAAAATGACACATCAGAGAGAGAGAGAGAGAGAGAGAGAGAGAGAGAGAGAGAGAGAGAGAGAGAGAAGAGAGAGAGAGAGAGAGAGAGAGAGAGAGAGAGAGAGAGAGAGAGAGAGAGAGAGAGAGAGAGAGAGAGAGAGAGAGAGAGAGAGAGAGAGAGAGAGAGAGAGAGAGAGAGAGAGAGAGAGAGAGAGAGAGAGAGAGAGAGAGAGAGAGAGAGAGGAGGGTGGGGGGCAGTAAAAACAGAAGCAAACAAGCACAGAAACAAACAAGGAAGGATAGAAAGGAGAAAGTATGAAGCCTTCCTGTCATTTCTCAACATCTGCACACAACGTGACTACGTGGACAGAATTGATTTCCTTTAAGAGGGGGAAAAATGGATTCTTGCTTGCAGGGGTGATAAACACAAGAGAACCCTCCCCTCATCTCATCTCATCTCATCCCTCCATCTCTCCATCCTCAGAGGACCTCTCTTTCAAGATGAGAGAGGACAGGAGAGAGAGCGGAGGGAGGGAGAGTGGAGGGAGGGAGGGAAAGAGGAAGTGAGAGAGGGGAAGAAAAAAGAGAAAGAAAAGAGGAGAGGAGAAAAAAATCAGCCGCCTCCTTTTTAATACGTCCGCAAACTGATCACTTAGTGCGGTTAAATCTAATAAGGGTAATAAAGATTGAGCTGGGAATGTCCCACCCAACGCCACGGCGACAACAATGATTGCAAACAATAATGGAATGCAAAGGTATTTAAGGATCCAATCCAGACTTAATTATGAGAAATTAAAATGGATTTAGCATCAGAATTAGCCTGATTTTATAGGTAATTAACGACGTGCCACAGTGGCTGTCGCAAGGCAAGGCGGTATAATCTCCATGAACGGATAAATTAATTTGACTTTGGATATGCACGCCAGCCAATCAGCATAGGCTCCGCAACTAAAACAGCGGGCCCTCTCGCCATCGCCAACAAGAGGGGGAGAAATTTATGCTAATAGCTTGGCGATGATTTATAGGTGTTACAGCGCCAGTATCGCAGCCACGTCCACATACACACGGTGTGTACGCGGCGCAGCTAGCAGCCAGCGGAGCATCGCGCAGCAGGGACGACCAACAGGAAGCGGGCCTGTGCTATAAACAGCTCCGTGTTTGTGAGCCTGGCTCAGCCTCCATCGCATCCTTCACATGTCACCTTCATCACGCCAGTGGCGTCATCACGGAGCCTTGTGTGTGTGTGTGTGTGTGTGTGTGTGTGTGTGTGGGGGGGGGGGGGGGGAGGAGGCTGGTGTTTGAATTGTTTGTGTGGCCTGATTGTAAGTCAAGGACCTTTGTGCTTGGAGGTGTGTGTGTGTGTATATAATGAAATACATGTCCAGTCTATATGTCTGTTAGTGGGTGGTGCCCTGTGTGCCCTGCACCTCCATGTCTTAGGGAGGAGTAACTGTGTGTCTTTACTGACACAGGAGTGAGTGTGTGTGTGTGTGTGTGTTCAGTTTTGTGTCACCCTGAGCCTTAGTCGCTAAGTAGCAGCTCCTCTATTTATGTGTGTGTGTGTGTGTGTATGAGTCAGCATGCTAGGACTACATACTGTAAATGTGTGCTAAGCCATTATCAGCATGTGTGCGTGTGTGTTTGTGTCTATATAAGAGCCCAACTGCCCCATGTGCTCCCCTCCCCTGCACCTCTCTGTTCTCGTCCCCCCCCCCCCCACACACACACACACACACACACACAGACACACTCACACACACAAAAGCGCATACACAGCACATAAACACACACACGCTACTACATAAGCTTACAGAAACACGCACTCACTCACACTACTACACAAGCGTATAGAAACACACACACACACAGTAACAGATGGCTGATGCTAACCGAGATAATCTGCCAACAGAGTCATCAGCATGGATCAGCGGTAATCAGAGTGTGGACACAATGTCTCTCTCTCTCTCTCTCTCTCCATCCCTCCATCCCTCTCCCCCTCCCTCTCCATCCATCCATATCTCCATCCAGTCCTCGTCCTCTCTCTCTCCTTCTCTCTTTCCCTCCCTCCCCCCCACCTCATTTTCTCCCTCCCTCTCTTCCTCTACCACTGACCCTCCCTCTCTCCTTTCTGTTCTCATGCCCTTTCAAACACAGCTAACACCACGTACACACACACACACACACACCAGGCTAGTCCTGTGCGAGCACCTTGTGGAGACGGAGGGAAACAGTAGTTAAAGGCCAGAGACACTGTGAGCACCGGGACAGCAGCAGCCCCTCCCCCTCCCCTTCAGACACCCTCTGGGGGGCGGATGGGTGTGATTGGCCAGCCTGGCAAGGGAGGATGACTCCTGAGGGAGGGGGGGGTGGAGAGGGGAGGGGGGAGAGGGAGGGGGGGGTTGGAGAGGGGAGGGGGGTTTGCCGGTTGACACCGTCAGCTCCAGTCACCGGTCTGAGAGGGTGTCATGGCCGCCGCGTAAACACAGAGAGAGAGAGCTGCAGGTCTGCACATGCACAGACAGGGAAGCACACACACACAAGTGTAAGCATGAACACACACACACACATGCAGGTAGGCACACACTCACACGGCTTCCCACAGGGGTGACAGGCACAGACAGTTGGCTCCTCTCTTCTCATTTCTCTGTACGTGAGAGAGTGACGTGTGTGTGTGTGTGTGTGTGTGTGGGTGACTGTGTGTGTGTGTGACACTCGTAGTCAGGCTTGTGTCCACTAAGCAGAGCAGATCAACCTCTAACACAGACTCCCAGGATGCACGCCAGCTACCCCTTCTAGCCAGGAAATGACATCACACGCACTGCTGCCAACAGGAAGCTACCTCGTCCAGGGTTCAAATATGCTGCTGTGTGTGTGAATGTGTGTATGTGTGTTAGTGTGAACTTGAGTGTTAACAGGGATCAAACTCAGTTCCACTGTAGCAGGAGGGAGTCAGGTGGCTGAGCTGTTAGGGAATTGGGCTAGTAATCAGAAGGTTGCCAGTTCAATTCCCGGCCGTGCAAAATGACGTTGTGTCCTTGGGCAAGCCACTTCACCCTACTTGCCTCGGGGAATGTCCCTGTACTTACTGTAAGTCGCTCTGGATGAGAGCGTCTGCTAAATGACTAAATGTAAATGTATACGGAATGTTGTAGGGTAGTTACTACAGACATCCATATAGTATGCTAGTACAGACATAAGCCTCAATCATAGGACACCATGTGGTTTAGTCTGACCACAGCACAGACGTGTGTCATGATGTAGTAGTGTATATTAGTAGTGTGTACAATCTCCTGTATGTGCAGCTGGCAAAAGTGGATCACGAGACAATCATATCCAGAGAATAAACACCCCGAGGTGCACACACACACACACACACACACACAGCTGTGACACTGGAACAATAGCGGGCAGAAAGGGGGTCAGGGTGTGTGAGCAGGGTGGGGCAGGGTGGAGAGGAGGGAGACCCTCGGTTGCCCCAAGAGACAGATGGCAGAGCGGGCACCTCCCCCAACAGCACCTCCCCCACCACCACCTCCCCCAACACCACCTCCCCCACCACCACCTCCCCCAACACCACATCCCCCAACACCACCTCCCCCACCACCACCTCCCCCAACACCACCTCCCCCACCACCACCTCCCCCAACACCACATCCCCCAACACCACCTCCCCCACCACCACCTCCCCCAACACCACATCCCCCAACACCACCTCCCCCACCACCACCTCCCCCAACACCACCTCCCCCACCACCACCTCCCCCAACACCACCTCCCCCAACACCACCTCCCCCACCACCACCTCCCCCACCACCACCTCCCCCAACACCACCTCCCCCAACCAGCTCCCTACCCAGAATCCTCTGGGTTCTGCGCAAGATGTTGTCAGGACAACAGTCCTTCGCAGAGAGAGAAAGGGCAGACACACAGACTCCTGAGGAGGAGATGCCATGCTGGGTACCCCCCCCACACACACCCACACACCCACACTCAGGCAGGAGTTTGACAGTCAGCTCGTCGATGTGTGCGTGTGTGTGGGGGGGGGGTGTCTCAGTGTGATTCTGGGTTTGGGACTGTGAGGACAGAGGAAGGGCAGAGCTGTCACTTCTACTGCTCATCTGAACCCTGGCAGACACACACACACCACAGATACACACACCACACACACACACACACACGAAGCGCCAAAGAAACGGTGGGGTTGTAAAGGGATAACGCCCTCAAAAAGAATATGTCGGCAGTTGTCCAGACGAGAGGAACTTGGGTCGTTGTTTTAATCATCTCTGGACTCCAGAGCTGTGCGTCACCTTGCAGCATCAGCACCACACTCATGTCGCCATGGGAACCCTGCAGCCAGGAGAGGGCGGATTCTCGCTCGGCCTGATCAACCTGCCATCTCTCCCTCATCACTTTGGTTCAGTTCCGTATACAATTCAAGATCTTCCTGTTTACATTCAAGGC